>NC_056744.1:66089533-66354533 GCF_019279795.1 Protopterus annectens | reverse complement strand
ACTCGAGTCACTCAACAACAAGTACCATTATGAATCAATCATAGTTCATGTTGGGGTGAATGACTTAAGACGTACCTTTCTGGACTAAATGAAGAGAGACATGACCGAGCTCTCAGATTATATGTCTCAGGCAGTTATGTCCCTAGTCTTAAGTAGTGTTCTACCTTCACCCACGATAATGCCACAGTATAAACAAAAAATTATTGACTTCAACAATTTACTTAGCTTCTAGTGTTAGTCCAAGGGATCCAGTATCTATCAGCCTGAGATGACATAGTTGACAGGCCATGCTGCTTTGCCAGAGATGATCTTCACCTGTCTCCGTTAGCCTTTTGGATACTGGCAAAGGCACTTACCTCCCCCATAGTGTCTTTTTTAGGCAATGTGAAAACAACAAAACATCTGACATAACAAAATCCACCTGAAGCAAACTGAAGGTTCTGCTGCTTACTGCTAGAAATCTAAACATGAATCTGCACTCCCTGGAAGCACTCCTCACCTTGGAAGATACTGATGTTTGTGCAGTCACTGAGCCATGGTTTAAGGCCACGGACACCACCACAGCTGTGCAAGGCTGCAATGGCTTCCACACATTCAGACCTCAAAATGAACATGAAAAAAAAACAAAGGTGGAGAGGTATTCATCTTCATTAAAGCCAAGTACACCTTGAGACTAGTTAAACAGTATGACTTTCTGGAACTACTACATGAACAATTAACTCTAGGCAAAATACCCTACCACATCATTGCTAGCTGTAGTTCCCCCACCATGAACCAGGAAAACAGCACTGCCTACCTGGACATACTGGAATCACTCTCCATAAAGCCCATCATCTTAGTTATGGGTGATTTCAACGCTCCTTCCATCAACTGGGTGACATAGACTAGCACAAACACACTCACCCAATGGTTCCATTACTTTGTTAATTTAAATGCTCTGGAATAAATAGTCTGCACCCCCATAAGGGGCTCAAATGTCCTAGACATAGTACACACCAACACAGGGAGTCTGCATTCCCTCCGTGTGATGTCTTCCCTCATAAGGTCGGACCATAGTACTGTCTTGTTTGAAGTAACTATTGGACCTGACACCCCCGCAATAGCAAAAATCAATGAAGAACTTTTCCGATGCTAACCTTGGACTACTATAAAAAGTTTTATACCCACACTCACAGACAGCAATGACTCCTATCCAGAGGTGTACGCAGATGTCCTGTACAAACACTTAACTAACTGTAAAGACTCGGCTGTACCTGACTGGATCAAAACCAGGTCCTTCTGAAAAAAGAAGCCAGCCTGGTGGACCTCAAGTATAAACAGGTATATAATAAGAGCAAGAAAATGATGTCTAAGAATAGGAGGGGACTGTCTCAGCAAGGGAAGAGTTCCCTCCTCAGCTTGAACAAGCAAATCAGAAATCTTGTGAAATTCTCTAATGCTAAGTATGCAGCTAAAATAGAGTCCTTAGTTAAGGATAATAATAAGGCATTCTTTAATCACATCTGAAATCAAAAAGGGAATGCCCAGCTATGTGCAGAACTAGTAATAGATGGTACCAATCATACTGCACTGGATGAAATCATCATCCTGTGATAGCCAATAGATTTGGTGCAAACTTCATGCCCCCCTTGGCCCCACCAGCCATACCTCAAAGCATACCCGACAACAGTCATCTAGCTAGTATCTCTAGAGATCAGGTTTTATCTGCACTTTCCAAGGCCAAAAACGTGGGATCAATGGGACCAGATAATATCCCAGGATGCGTATTATGCAATCTAAAACAGGATGTATCAGACCCACCTAGCATTCTCTTTAACCATAGCCTGAGAACTAGCTTTGTCCCAGCAGTGTGGAGAACAGTAACAGTAATCCCTTTGCACAAAGGGGGACATAAACAGGCCCTGGGAACTATAGACCCATAAGTCTAATCAGTCCCGTGTGCAATGCCATGGAAAGAATGATCTTGGACCTTGTCATTAAGGATATAGGTGACATTCATATTCTAGACACAACCCAGTTTGGCTTTGTTAAGGGTAGGTCATGCTTATTAAACCTAGTAGACTTCTTGGAGAAACTCTCCAAAGCTCTGGATGAAGGTAAGACAGTGCATATTGCTTATCCTGACCTGGCCAAGGCTTTTGACACAATCCCTCACTAGCTATCATTGAAACATTTTCTCAGCTGGGGATTAGCCCTTACATCACTAGATGGCTAGCCAACTGGCTCACTGACAGAACACATACTGTCAAAGTTGGTGACTCCACTTCTACCAATAGACCCGCCACCAGTGGCATATGACAAGGTTCTGTGCTGGGCTCTTTACTGTTTGGAATCTACTTCTCAGAAGCCCAGGCTAAATTAGACAGCTTTTGGCTAACTAAGTTCACTGATGATTTCAAACTCGGTGCAATCACCGAGTCTCCAGTAATGTTAACATACTACAGGAAAGGCTAACACTGACAAATGATTGATGCCAAAGCCGCGGTATAAAACTAATCACAAAAAGTACATTATTATTCTCTTTTGCAAAGTAGAATTCCCCACTAACTACAGCACTGACAACACACCCTAAGCTCAAACCCAGTGGTGCAAGACCTAGCAACACAGGTAGATACCAATCTGAACTTCGACCACCAAATTTCCACTGTGGTAAGGAAAGCATTCTATGTTGTGTACATCATAAGTAAGGGCATTGCATCCAAGTATAAAGATGTTATAGCCCCATTGTACATAACCCTCAACAGATCACAAATAGAGTACAATGCTCTCTTTTGCATGTACCTCAACAGACACCGGCAGCAGCTGGAGAGACCACAGAGGTTCCTCACCAAGAAAATACAGGACCTGCAAACCAAGACATATGCAGATAGACTAAAAGCCCTGTCACTGTACTCTGTATTGTATAGGCTGCTGAAAAGAAATTTTGCCTGGCCTACAGAACAGTCTCTGACCCTAACCTGATGG
Source organism: Protopterus annectens (assembly GCF_019279795.1). Lineage (NCBI taxonomy): Eukaryota > Metazoa > Chordata > Ceratodontiformes > Protopteridae > Protopterus > Protopterus annectens. The sequence continues at coordinate 66,351,569 of NC_056744.1, read as the reverse complement.
ATATGTTTCACCTCTACAAATCTAACGTCACAAGAGTTACTTGCTGTAGGGATCTTAGTGTAGCCTGCGGCAATCACAGAACATGCTGGAGAGACAAACATATCTCCCAGAGAATTCCGATCCTCTGGAACAAACTTCCAGTTCATGTGAAGCAGAGCTCCTCACTGAACCTTTTCAAGCGCAACCTGGACAAATGGATGGGGGAATGCAAATTCACCCCGGGAGTGGCACCCATGTCCCTCTTGGACAGGGGGAGTCATGTTGACCCTAGACTAACTCTGCAAAGTACATCTACTTAATAAGGATAATTGCAGCAACCTGGGATTAACATAGCTAGGCTTGTAAGGGCTGTAGGGCCACTAGCCTAGTAACCTCCTATGAATCTATGAACCTATAATGGAGAACATTATTTTGGATAAATTATTGTCAAAACTTGAAAGATTGGTACTTGAAACCACATATCAGCATGTATGAGTTGAAAATACATCTATAACTACCAATAACATGTTGCTCTGTAATAATATAATATAATAACAGTTATAAATGAAAAATTGTACTATGATGTAATGTACTTAAACTTATATTCAACTTTTTATAGGGTCATACAAAAAATATAAATATATTTAATGTAGTCTTGATGAGATGCATGGCTTACAAATAGGACATGGCAAGTATCATGCAGCATTTGGACAGCTGAAATTCTGTGTAACACTCAGGGTATTCAGCAGGGCTCTGTCCTATGTCCATACTTGTTTAGGTTGTATCTTTCAGATCTATCTTTTTTATCTGAGGTGTTCTATAGTCTGTATGCAGATGACTTGAAAATGGGTAAACTGATTATATCTGTTAGAGACAGGGCATGGCTGTAAACTGACTACTTGGGCACAGAAGAATAATATTCTGATGCATGCATCAGAACAAAGCATAGTTGATTTGAGAGACATAGACTGAAAGGCTAATATTTATTAAAGCACACTGTGAGTTCATTTAAGGACCTGGGTATATAGGTACATAAGGTATACAGGAATCAGCTTTGAGTTTTTCTTTATATCTGTGAAGGATGCTAGCATAGCTAGATTGGATTTTTTAAATAATTCTATGTCACTGTAAATATTAATAGGATTCACAGGCTTGTGTAACAAATGTAAGAAAATTGTGTTATGTTCTGAGCTTCAAAAATGTAACCACAGTGCACCCTGCTGGAAGAAAGGTGATAAGTCAAGCATTTTAGGACTGTTTGATCTCAAGCTCAGAGACAGGATGTTTGGACTAAGGAATTCTTTCTATTGTCTTAGGATAAGAGTTAATTACTAGAATTTACATGTAAAATGTCTTTTATTGCTGTGGCTTCCTGCAGGTGCAGATTACAAAAATAATGTAAATTTTAAGTTCTGTAAGCCTGGGAAAGTAAATCAGAAGTGTTAAGAATGATGTAATCTGAAATGACTCATCAGTACTGTGTTATCAATTTAAGGACAGAAAGAAAGATGAGCATTTTGGATTTTGTCTAAAGCTGACAGCAGCTCACCAGGCACTTGCTTTGCTCTGTATGCAAGTAGTATTTAGAACCGTGATTTCTCTTAGAGTCAGGAATTAGCCAGATTAGTTTAGCTCTTTTTCTATATTTATGTCAGACTATCCTACAATATTGTTTTAAAAGTTTCCTGTGATCTCTGAACTCTGGATTAGCACTGTGTTGAATTGATGATATTTGTCTTGTGCTTTTATTATTTATTATTAAATATTTTCAAACCTTTCAACTGTGGCTGTTTTGTGTAGAGATAATTTAAGCTCTTAGAGAGTACTTGCATATATTTGATGATACTGTCCAAGCCACTCCAATAGTCTTGCTGCTCAGTCACACTTACTATTTGGATAACAGTAATATTACACAGTGAAAAATGGTCAGCCTTTGGGAAGGGCCTTATAGCAGCTGATATTAGTGGTTGGTGGCAGTGATTTCTACCTTATTGTCTGGAGAGAAGGGGGCATAGCTGGAGAACCTGTGCCAGCCTTCCCCAGGAGTGTCTGTGTATTTGTATATAATTCATATCTCCAAGTGTGTATATGTGTCAGCTACTTGGGCAGGGACACGAAGCACTAGTTGGACAGAGAGGGTGCTGGAGGTTTTGACTTGACTACTAGGCTGAGATCTGTACCCTATAGCTGTGCCAGTGGGGAGTCTTATTTGGGATCTGGAGAGAAAGGGAGAAACCAACCCCAGACTGACTGTGATCTCTGTGTGCTCTTAAGGGAAATTGTACTTTACTGTGTGTGTACTTGTTATCCCCCCAATGTGCACGCCCCTCGCTGGTGGTAGTGGTGAGGACTGAGGCTCCTTGATTACTGGGCCAGTGCACAGGCATCACATATTAATTGTTTGGCAGTGGTGGGATATCCAAATCAAGTATTAATTGTTTGATAGTGGTGAGTTAGCCACATCACATACTAATTGGCGAGTAGTGGTGTGGATAGTGAATTACTGTAGCTTGTGTACAGTGATCAATAAAGATGTTTTTGTACTCTAAATCAACCATACAGTGAATATTCAGAGTTCAGATCACCATTGTTTTATTTCTTTTGTTAGCTTAGTTAGTCAGGGAGAACAGGCAAGCATGTCAGCAGAGGAGTATGGCAAGCTGACAAGGAGCCAGTTGGCTGAGATGTGCCAGTTTAAAGGACTGGTGCATGGAAACCTGACTAAAGCAGACATGATTACAACTTTGGTCACAGCTGGAGCAGAAAATAGCAACCAGGAGGACAATCAGACTGGCCATGGAGATGTACGACACTCAGAGAATGGACAGCTCAACCTTTCTGCAGAGGACCTAAAAATCCATCTGGAACTAAAGAGACTTGAGTTGGAGGCCAGGCGCTTGGAAACAGAAGCAGCAGAGAGACGGAGATGTCTACAGGCTGAGGAGAATGAGAAACTGCTACGCCTGAAAGCTGAGGAGAAGGAGAGGCAGAGGCAGCACAAAAAGGGGATGCTGACTTTTTACCAGAGTCATGGAGGTAATGAGGAAGGGAGTACCTGGACCCCAGAAGCACAAAAGGTCAGTAAATTTCTTCCGCAGTTTGCAGAGGGGGGGATAGTTTTGATGGTTTCATATATATGTTTGAGAGGGTATGTAAACAGTAGAATGTTGACCAAAGGCTCTGGGTACAGTTCCTGACCTCCTTACTCCATGGTAAAGCTGTGACTATGTTGTCCAAGATATCTGATGATGAATTTTATGATTATACTGCTGTTAAGAATTGTTTGCTGTTATTTTTAAGCTAACACCTGAAGCTTATAGGAAAAGGTTTTGTGATCATAGACGCAAGGCAGATGAAAGTGTCTGTGAATATGTTGCTGAAGTATGCACTTATTTTCATAGGTGGGTGAGTGGATATTAGGTCACTACTTTTGAAGGGCTGGCAAACCATTTGGTGAGGAACAAGCCCTTAGCACTTTGCCTGAAGACATGAGGATCTGGTTAGCTGATAGACAATGTGCTACTTCAGATGAGTTGAGGAAGAAGGTAGACCTATACCTAGCAAGCAGGGAATCACTGCATAAGAAAGGGACACCCAGTGCTGCTCATGGGTCTAAGGGAACCCATGGTGGGCAGCCCAGACTGCCAGAACAGAATCTGCCAGTAGCAGTGGAAGCTACTAGTCCAGGTACATGTCCAGGGCCTAGGGCTAAATGTTTTGAATCCAACCAGTGGGGCCATGTGGCATATAGATGTCCATGGTGACAAGGTGGGGAACAAAAAGTGAGGGAGCCAGAAAGTGGTAAGGACAAAATGCCAACAGTAGGTTGTCTTGAGACAACAAGGGCACCAAGCTGCCACAAGAGGTTATATCCTATAGTAGTGAATGGTAAATAGGCCATTGCTAAGAGAGACACAGCCTCTGACATAACATTGTGAAGCCTGCAGTGGTTACAGAGGACCACTTCTTGCCTGGACGGTCTAGTACAGTCAGAGCTTTAGGAGGGACCCCATTCCAAATACCCTTGGCTACGGTTCACCTTGACTGGGAGGGTGAAAAAGGAAGCCAAGCAAGTAGGTGTGTTGGAGGATATCCCTGCAGATGTCCTGATAGGGAATGATTTTGATAATGCAGTACCATGTGCTCATGCAGTTACATGCAGTCAGGCTTGGAGACAAGCATGTAGATCTGGTAGCCTGTGGGAGACCCAGTCATACCGCACACTTGCAGTCAGGACTGGTGAGGTGGCTACTTCAGGGAGGGAGCTACCCTATAGCTGTGAGACTGAAGGTGAGTCACAGCTGCTTGTGGGTACTGATGTTTCCTTGGACAGAGTGACTGTAAAGGTAGAGGTGAGTAGTAGTACTCAGACTGACAGTGAGGCACCGCTGTCAGAGGATGCCAGACTTACTGTGGAAGGGGAGCTGGGTAGGGTTACAATGAGAGAGTTTAGACAGGCTCAGCTCTGAGACCCTACATTACAAGGCCTGAGGCAGGTAGCTTGTGAGGCACCTGATTCTCAAGGGAATAGGGATTCTGTATACTGGGACAAAGGGTTACTGTATAGAGAGTGGACCTCTGAGGGAGGGCTAGAAAGTGATAGAATACAGCAGTTGGTAGTGCCTAGAGCCTACTGACTGGCGCTTCTAGCCATAGCTCATGATATTCCCTTTGCAGGTCAAATGGGCATAAAATGTACAAAGAGACGTATTATGCAGAACTTCTAGTGGCCTGGAATTTCCAGAGATGTAACAGGGTACTGCAGGACCTGTAAGCAGTACCAAAAAGTAGGCAAGGCAGGAGACAAAATGGGAGCTCCTTTGATGCCTTTGCCTGTGATTGAGGAGCCATTTCAGTGGGTAGCTATGTATATTGTGGGTTCTCTGAGTACCCCAAGTTCCACAGGGAAAAAGTATATCCTAGTGGTAGTAGATTATGCTACAAGATACCCCGAGGCAGTGGCTTTGTCCTCCATTGAGGTGGAAAGGGTGATGAATCATTATTTGAGGTTTTCAGCAGGGTAGGTTTCGCAAAAGATATATTGACTGACAGAGGTGCCAATTTCATGTCAGACCTGCTGGCTTGTCTGTGGAAGTACTCTGGGGTGAAGCACCTGAAGACCACCCCCTACCATCCCCAGACTAATGGTCTTGTTGAGAAGTTAAACTCTACAATCAAGTCCCTGTTATGGGCATTTGCAGACCAGTTTAAGAGGGAGTGGGACCAATATTTGCCCTATCTGTTGTTTGCTTACAGAGAGGTACCACAGGAATCCACAAGTTTTCACCCTTTGAGTTGCTGTATGGGCATATGGTGAGAGGGCCTCTGGACTTAATTCATGATGAGTGGGTAGGTGAGTGTGAATCCCACAAAGTGTCTGTTGTGGCATATGTCCTAAACCTCAGGACAAGACTCAGGGAACTCATGGGCTTGGCCAAAGAGAACCTGGCAGAAGCTCAATAACAGAAATAAGGTCTGGTATGACAGGAATGCTCGAACTAGAAAGTATGCTGTAGGGCAGCAGGTAATGGTTCTCATTCCTGTCAGACACAACAAGCTGCAAGCAGCTTGAGAAGCACCATACAAGGTGGCAAGGAAGGTCAGTGATGTTAACTACATGGTAGAACTGCTAGGCAGGAGGCAGGGGCATAAATTGTACCATGTTAACATGATGATACCTTACCATGATAGGGAGGCCCTTGTGCTGAGTATTTGCAGTGGATTGCAGGAGGAGTCTGAGGGAGATCTGGTGACTGATCTCCTCAGTGAGGCTCGGACTGACACCTCAGTGGAAGGGGTAGCAATGTCCCAGCAGCTATCTCCTACCCAGGTTTGAGAAATCTTAGCAGTGTTACAAGAGTACATGTGCACTGGGAAACCAGGGTGCACCCACCTGGTGCAGCAGCAGGTGGATACAGGACCCCAAAGGCCTATTAGACAGGCCCATTATAGGGTACCTGAGAGAGTGAAACAGATTCTGAGGGTGGAGATGCAGGAAATGTTGGAACTAGGGGTAATTCAAGAGTTCAACAGTCCCTGGGCCTCCCCAGTGGTGCTGGTGCCAAAGGAGGATGGCAGCATCAGGTTTTGTGTGGACTACAGGAAATTAAATAGTCACACAGAGTCAGATGCTTACCCCATGCCTAGAACAGATGAAGCCCTAGAGCAACTGGGTGGGGCTAAGTATCTTACCACCATTGATCTTACCAAGGGTTACTGGCAGGTGTCCTTGACTCCCAGTGCTAGAGAGAGAGGTCAGTCTTTGTGACTCTTTTTGGCTTGTATGAGTTCATAAAGATGCCCTTTGAGATGAGAAATGCCCCAGCAACTTTCCAGAGACTGGTAGATCATATCCTAGCAGGATCAGGAGAGCTTGACCTTTATTTACCTTGATGATATTGCCATCTACAGCCATTCCTGGCAAGAGCACCTTCATCATGTCAGGAAGGTGCTGGGCCGACTACAGAGGGCAGGGTTGACTATTAAGCTGAGCAAATGTCAGGTGGGTATGGCAGAGGTCTCCTACCTGGGACATAGAGTGGGGAGTGGTAAGATCAGACAAGAACCTGCCAAAGTGGAAACTATTCATTCATGGCCTGCACCTGTTACCAAAAAACAGGTAAGGAAATTCTTAGGGACAGCAGAGTACTACAGAAAGTTCATCCCCAGTTATAGTACCATAGCTGCTGCCCTCACAGACCTGACAAGAAAAAACAGGCCAGATAAGGTAGTGTGGAACCCAGCATGTCAGCAGGCATTCCAGAAGCTTAAAGAACCTTTGGGAGGATCCCCTGTGTTAGCCAGTCCAGATTACAGCAAATAATTTGTTGTGCAGGTGGATGCTTCAAACCATGGAGTGAGGTCTGTACTTAGCCAGATTTCTTCAGAAAGAGAAGAGCACCCAGTGGTTTATCTCAGTCATAGGCTTCAACCCAGGGAGGAATGCTATGCAGCTGTAGAAAAGGAAATTCTAGCCATAGTGTGGGCAATGCAGAAACTTCAACCTTATCTGTATGGAAGGAAATTCACTGTAGTTACAGATCACAATCCCCTAACATGGTTACACTGAGCCAGACAACAAAATGCCAAGTTTCTGAGATGGAGCCTAGGGTTGCAAGCATATGATATGTTAGTGCAGCACCACAGTTGGATTAGCAATGCCAACACAGATGAGATCTCAAGACAGGGAATGGAGTGAGGTATACTCAGATAGACCTAATCCTCTCAAGGGTCACTTGAAAACTAGCTTGAGTTCTCCGGGGGGGGGGGTATGTGAAGGCTGCCAGCCTAGCTAGATAGGATTTTGTAAATAATTCTATGCCATTGTAAATATTAATAGGATCCACAGGCTTGTGTAACAAATGTAAGAAAATTGTGTTATGTTCTGAGCTTCAAAAATGTAACCACACTGCACCCTGCTGGAAGAAAGCTGATAAGTCAAGCATTTTAGGACTGTTTGATCTCAAGCTCGGATACAGGATGTCTGGACTGAGGAATTCTTTCCATTGTCTTAGGACAAGAGTTAATTACTATATTTTGCATGTAAAATGTCTTTTATTGCTGTGTCTTCCTGCAGGTGCAGATTACAAAAAGAAATGAAAATTTTAATTTCTGTGAGCTTGGGAAACTAAATCAGAACTGTCAAGAATGATGTCATCTGAAATGACTCAGCAGTGCTGTGTTATCAATTTAAGGACTGAAAGAAAGGAGAGAATTTTGGATTTTGTCTAAAGCTGACAACAACTCACCAGGCACTTGCTTTGCTCTGTATGTAAATAGTATTTAGAACCATGATTCCTCTTAGAATTAGATAGGAATTTAGCCAGATTATTCTAGCTGTTTTTCTGTATTTATGTCAGACTATCCTACAATATTGTTTTAAAAGTTTCCTGTGATCTCTGAACTCTTGATTAGCACTGTGTTGAATTGATGAGATTCAACTGTGGCTGTTTTGTGTAGAGATAATTTAAGCTCTTAGAGAGTACTTGCATGTATTTGGTGATACTGTCCAAGCCACTCAAATAATCTTGTTGCTCAGTCACACTTACTATTTGGATAACAGTAATATTACACGGTGAAATTGGTCACCCTTTGGGAAGGGCCTTATAATAGTTACTATTAGTGGTTGGTGGCAGTGATTTCTACCTTACAGTCTGGAGAGAAGGGGACATAGCTGGAGAACCTGTGCCAACCTTCCCCAGGAGTGCCTGTATGTTTGTATATAACTCATATCTCCAAGTGTGTGTGTGTGTGTATCAGCTACCTGGGCAGGGACACAAAGCACTGGTTCAGCAAAGAGGGTGCTGGAGGTTTTGGCTTGACCACTAGGCTGAGATCTGTACCCTATAGCTGTGCCAGTGGAAAGTGTTATTAGGGATCTGGAGAGAAAGGGAGAAACCAGCCCCAGACTGACTGTGATCTCTGTGTGCTCTTAAGGAAAATTGTACTTTACTGTGTGTGTACTTGTTATCCCCCCAATGTGATTGGCCCTCATTGGTGCTAGTAGTGAGGATTGATGCTCCTTGATTACTAGGCAAGTGCACGGGTGTCACAATATCAACCAATCAGTTATTGGTAGTTATATAATTATATAATGTATAAACATATTTACAAAGTCTAGGAAATGAGAAATTATGAAATTACTGCTTATAAGTTATGTTAGACCCAAGCTATGGAATTGTAATATGGAAATCTTATAAGAAAACTAGCATGAATAAATTGGAAAGAATACAGCGGAAATACAGTGGAAATATATCAGGAGCAGCCACGGATGTGAAAGTAGAAGTTATTATGAACAATTAAAATATCTGAACTTGTACAGTGTCTCATACAAATATTTAACAGGAGGCCTTTTTCAGATATATAATATATTTAGAGACCACTACCTCTGAGAATGTTGGGGATTATCAAAGGAAAGTAGAAAATCATCAGGCAACCTGTGTAAGGTATTATATAGGAATGAGATAGTAGCTGATTCCTGGAATAGACTCCCAAATTATATTAAAGCAACCACTTGTTTAGACTCCTCCCCCCACTAAATATATATTGAAATGCTGAGATCACACTACGGGAGGAAATGGCAAATTCCCTGATCCTCACTGTACATCAGTTTCACACAGAAAAAAATGCTGGTTCATTTGAGCAGCTGATTTTTGATAAACTGTACCAGCTTTTTTTCCCCATTCGGCAATTAGAGCTTTTGACCAATTGGCTGTAACTCATATATGTGTATTATGGCATAGAGAAGTTTAAAAGGCTGCTGAAATGCTGTTTTTGCTTTGAAAATATTTATGTAATACTATTTAATGTATTGTTTGAGCATATGAGCAATGTGGTATGAAATTAATGTTGTTGTAAATCTACTAAACATTATGGTAAAGCATTCAGGAGCAAAACATTTTTTAAAACACATGTTATGATAACGTTAGAAGAAAGGGTTTTAGGACAAGATGGCAAATATTTACTTCTCATTGAGTGGAGATCTGTGTAGACAAGAGTAAGGGACTCTTACAGAATGTGACCCAAAAAGTTAACTGGAAGAAACTTTGGAGTAATAGAAAGCTACTTGTAGAAAATCTTGAAGAATTACTTGGACTTTGTTTTTTTTTTTTCAGAAATATCTTTATTAAATATAATAGAATTCATGAACTGCATGAAGAACAAACAATATACTAGTTTAACATGCATCATAACAGTTCATCTCAAGCTTAACATCATGACTCAACATAGGGGTGGGAGGGTGGTTAAAGTGTCTACCTTACAGACAGAAAGTGCAGGGTTTGATTCTCACATGAGGTAATGGCTAAGCTTCAAATGGCCCACAAGGGCAGTTCGCTTAGTACTAATCTATGAACCTATGAACCTACCATGAAATGAACATAAATTAACTATATACAATTTGCAAGTGTAAAACATTGCTCATGAAACAGACCAGTCTAAGAATGCTCTCAATGGATAAGGTGGTAATCCATCATCTGGAAAGGAGGTAGTAGTGCAAACTTAGATGGAATGCCTACCTAGGCTGCTATAAAGCTTCTTCCCTAATTTTTAATAAAAGGATGTTCCATTTAAGGTATATTTGATGATGAAATGCTTTAAATTTCTAATATCAACTTTTGAGGTTAACTGCTCTTGAAAGTTTTAATTTGACCACCCTTTAGGTAAAGCCATATAACTCCTGCAGAAACTTCCATTTTGAAGCTATATAAGATCTAACTCTAGATGACACCTGTGCCAACCATAGTATCCAGTTATCTGTCAGTTGCTCCCCCGAGGGAGGGTCTTCCCATTCAAAGACTGCTGCTGCATGAGGCATGCATATTTTAAAAGCCTGTTCTGTTATACTAACTAGCATCTGCCACAGTGTGTGAGCTACCTCACAATGCCAAAATTTGTGTTCTATTGTGAGTGCAAGGGAGTAGCAAGCCAGGCACTGGGTTTTATTGATATACCATTTTTGAAAGCTATCGACTGGGGTTCAGTAGCCTTTATGAATACATAAAATGGTTTTCTCATGTACCTATGGTGTTCTCTTGGCCAAACTTAAATTCCTCCAGAAAGTATTTCTATCATGGTCACCTTCGACTGGGATGCTAATTGAATTAAACCATCATTAACTGTAGATTTGGTTTCTTGAAAATATGAGGAAATCAGGCCTGGGTCCAATTTCAATGCACTAAGTTGTTTCATAGCAGATGACTCACCAAGCAGAAGCCTCAGTAATTCAAGAAGAGGAAAATGGGCTACTGGCATGCACTTGGCCAATAAAGACCTAGTAATTATGTACCTGGACCTTAAATATTTGCAGTGCTAGTTTGTTTGTGGATTACACTGCTTTTTTGCACCTTCAAAACTATCTAGGCACTGTTGCCTTGTATGGTTGTAGTGGGGCTTGAAAGCCACTTATTACCTGCCATCTCCATTCTTGGACCCAAATCAGCCTGTCCTCAACTTTAAACAGAGGGATCCCCAAGGCAAAAGACAAGATCGGCAAACCTACTCCCATGGTATTACCTTACATAGTGTAAACATGACTTTTTCAGTTAAATTTAATGATTTCTATCCTCTAACCAACCAGCCACATGATTTGGGAACCAACTTAGCCCCCAGGTTGAATATAATCTCAGGATATTACCCTCAATTGTTGCTCAAATAGGGGCTTCCCTATCATTGATATTGAACAGACTGGAAAGTAAAAAAGCTTTGTCATAACTTCACCTTTATGGGATCCCCAGACCAAAATCCATAATAGGGCAAATGGCCACAGCCACACTGGTGTGTTTCCTTTTTCTTCCCATATACATTTTTGGGATAGCTGAGTAATCTTTCTTAGCCAAGGCTGTGCATGGGGTGTAGGCAGGTGACATACTATGTAGAAGTAACATCGAGTCAAGAACATTTTTATGACTGCAATACAACCTAGAAAGGAAAATCCAAATTTTCACCAAATGTGCACCCATACAAAAAGTTTATCCTACAAAGTTTTCAGGTTATGTTTGAGCATATTATCTAAATGCCCATGCAGATAAGTGCCTAGATATTTAGGAGGAGCCCTTCTACACTCAGAACAGGTCTCTGGATGCACTTGATGCCATTGATCTGCTGCTGTAGTAAAGGAAAAAAAATCATCTTGCTTGGATTCGCTTTTAAACCTGACAATTTATAGTACCATTATAGCTTGCTGTCAGCCTAAGGGTATGTCCTTGCAGGGAGTTCTGGGAAATACAGTGTATTCTTCCACAAAAAAACAACGTTTTTGCTTCTACATTGCACATTGTCCAACTGTGCACCGAATCTTCCCCGTAAAGCAATCTGTTTAAGGGTTCTGTTACCAGCAGAAACAAGGACGAGGTTGGAGATAAGGGACAGCCTTGATGAGTACCTCTACCAGGGGATATATAATCTGAAAAAAAAAATTGCTGTTTAAGACCCTTGCAGTAGGTTTGTCATATAATGTTTGAGTTACCTGAATAAAGCTAGTAGGGAAGCCCATAATCTGCATCATATCTCAATGTTAGTCCCAGTTAAAAGAGTAAAACGCCTTTTTGAAGCCTATGAAGGTGGCTATTGCAGTATCTGTGTCTGGTGCTTAGCATTGGAAGTAAAGCTATAGGATTCACATATGATCCGTATGTGCCTTTAATAAACTCCACTTGACAGATAGATGTGATTGATGGCAGTACATTTGTAAGTCTGTCAGCCAAGATTTTTGCATATAGTGTTGGATTTGTATTTATTAAAGAACTTGGTCTGTAGTTGGTGACCAATGTGCTGACTTTACTGGGTTGGGGAGGATTGTAATTATAGATGTGAGACAGGATGGATTGATAATGCCTCACTTCCCCTCTGCTGGTATGTTAAAAAGAGAATTTATATCGGTGTAACAATCTGTGAGGTCATAGCCTGATATATCTCTATGTTGAGCCCATCTGGCTCTTGTGATTTACTTTTGGAAGATGTATTTTGGTCTTTCGTCACTTAGACTTCAGATATAGGGGAACTGAGCAAAGTGACATGCTCCACAGAGAGTTTAGGGAGTCTGAGTTTATTCTAAACATCTGAAACTGCCTCAGCGGGGAGGGTTGAAGTACCACGTTTTGCATGGAGCCCTTTGTAGAATTCTTGAAAAGCTTTATTGATGCATTCTGCCAACATACTGATAGCCCTGTTTGTCTGACTCTGATCCCAGGACTAATGGGCTGTCTCTTATGAAGTTTTGTTTAATATGCTAAGAGGTTAACAGGTTTGTTCCCCTCTGCCTAAGCTATTGTGGTAGTTCTTTCCAAATGCAACTGTCCCAGGTTCTTTCTAGCCAAACATCTGATGTTGTCAATCTTCACCCAATCCTTGACAGTGGGTTCGGTTCCGAACCTCAGAACTGACTCAGCCATATCTTCCAGCTCATGCTCTCCAAACCCTTGAGCTAGACACTATCCACAATGCTCCTCTCTGAAGTTACCTCAGATCTTGTTTGCTGCTTCACAGACCAGATGTGTTCGTTTCCTTCTCTTGAGCCTTGGCTATACCAGTGAGTTATTTTCTAATTTTATGGATCTACTTAAAAATCCTTGTCTAATTCCTCATTCTCTATCTACCAGCTCCTCTTATCCCTAACGCAACTGTTTATTTTTTTCCCTTTCCTATCTCTTATCTTGGTAGAACTTAAGTACTTAAGTACCATTGCTGGTACTTTTTTCCTATTTATTCTTACTTGGTTACCTTTATAGGTACTCGAAAATACCATTGTTGGTATCTCTTGTCTTCATTAAGTTATTTAAAAAAAAAATCCTTTAACTTTCCTTTTCCCTTTTCTCTCTTTAAAACCTCAGGGTTTAAAAGATGCCAGAAATATGAGGACAAGATGCCTAATTCTGATAGTCACACTTTATGTGTATATTGCCTGGGAAAGATTCACCTGCAGGAAGATTGTTCGAACTGCCATGGGTTCTCTACATGAACCCTGACTGAAAGAAAAAACAACATAATATTGAAGGGATTACTTAAAACAGGATTTGATGAGGCCTTATCTGAGTCCAGAATTGAAGTTAACACTTCTTCCTCATCTTCTTCATCTGTCTCGAAGAAAAGCCCTTCTTCAGTTACAAGGTCCTCATAACCATCTAAGAAAATGTCTAAGTCATCCTCAGTACAGAAAAGTTCCACAGCACCGGAGGATTTATCTGGCTCCAGACCTAAGCTTCTATCGGAACCGACAAAAACTTCTTCTGCACCGACAGATTCTTCGGTGCCAAAATTATTACAGCTGCCAAGGACTGAATACTATCCATCCATTGACCCCTTTAAAGACAGGCCACTGAGACCCTTTGCAGAAGTGAGACCCCCTAAATCTCCTTCCTCATCTTCTACTTATTCCACTAAGAATTTTTCTGAGGCCGATGTATTGAGACTGGTGGATCAGCTCCTGATGGCCAGGGGATTATCTTCGGTTGCTAGCCACGCTGGTCTTGGAACTAGCCTAGCTATAACTCCTTCATACCCTCCTCCTCCAACTCCTGTTGAGACTTTGGACCCCTCAGTTCTGACTCTCCCGGCTTCCCAGCTGGTAGCATCCTATTCTCCGATCCCAAGAGTTGTCTTGAGTTCCTCCGGCAATGGCGGTCTCCTGGGGTCGTGACTCTCTGGTTAGGTCCGAAGGGCTTGGATTGATTTAATTTCCTTTGGAACCATCCATGTCCCTTGGTACCTCAGCCATTGTAGTATTGACCCGGGCGTCTGTTCCAGTGGCTGCCTCCTCGGTGCGGGGTGTGACCCCGGTTCCGAAGGAGTCTATTTCGGTTCCAGGCTTCCATCCCTCTATGGGGATGCCAACATTTAGGATACTGGAGAAGGCATTGACCATTGGGGGCTCTCAGTCTTTGCCATCCCTGTCGGGACAGATTTCAGCTTCCCCTTAGCCTGAGCTGCCATCAGTTTCATCCCTGGGACAGAGGGCACATAATTTCCAGGTGACACCCACTTTAGTGGTCTCCTCTTCAGATACCTCCCTGGATCATCCCCCCAAGGAAGTCCCTATGAAGAGGAAGTACAAGAGGAAGAACCTGGATTCCCTGCAAGAGTCCTTCACTGAAGATACTGATTTTGATGAGGGGGAAGGTTCCCCCAGGTCACTCCCCTGATGATGTTTCCTTCAGGGACATCTTAGAAATTCTGAAACAGAGGGGTGGCTGGTCCTGTATTGAACCTTCCTTGGAGGAATCAGTATACCTGGAGGCTTTTAAATGCCCAGCCCTCTACTACTTGGATTTCTCCACCCGCTAATGATCTTATTAAATTGATTGCTCAGTGGGGGTGGAAGATGCCTGATGCCATAGACCTTATCCCCAAGAGACCTGACTGTATATTATCGGCCCCTAAGGATAAGCCACATTGGTCTAAAAGGGATTCCTGTTGACACCATGGTGATAGCAGCTGCCACCAAAAAGAAACTCACTGAAGAGAGTCTGACTATCCATCCTCCTAACAAGGAGTCTAGGACTATGGATTGATTTGGGAAGCGCATTTATGCTTCAATGACCTATATGGTGCACTTTACCAGATTACAGACAGATTTGATCAAACAGCTTTCAGATACTCTCTCAGGAGCAGTAGCTGAAGGGGTGCATGACAAAGTTGCCTCTCAGCTTGCAACCCTTGATGCTGTCTCCAATTTGTCCATGAGGCTCATTGCCCACGGAACTGAAGGGACAACTAGAGCAGCGGGTTCAGGCATAGCCATTAGAAGGCACTCCTGGATGTTCATGTGTGACTTTGTAGAGCCATTTAAAGCATCATACATCAGTACTCCCTTTGACACATCTACCCTTTTTGGTCCCAAGGTAAAAGACACTCTAGCCAGATGTGAGAAAGATGGCAAGACCCTGTCTTCCATAGGTATGTGTTTCTCCACCCGTCGGAGACCATATTTTAAGAACCGAAGAAGTGGGAGACTATGGTTTAAAAAATCCAAAGGGCCTTTCCAAAACTCACGAGGCAAAGATTTCCCCTGGGGCAGAGGGGGAAACAATGGAAGATGCCGCCCTAGGGGCAGAAATGGACCACAAAATCAGAGGTCCAGAGAATCTTTCTCTGGAGCTTCCTATCAGCATCTGTGAAAGGGAGCCCAATTGCCTTCTTCTGGAGGCAGTCAGGGGGCAATTATCTCTGCATCAAACTGCCTGGCAATTGATAACTTTGGATAAATGGGCGCAGGGAATAATATCTAGAGGTTACAAAATTCCACTTGTTATGGGTCCAACACCCCAAAAAAGAATCCCATATGTTCTACCCAATCAAAGGGAAGCAGCAGTCTTAGAAATTCAAAAACTGCTCGACAAAAGAGTCATCCAAACAGTCTCAACAGACCAAACAGGATCCAGGATTTATTCAAGATTCTTTTTAGTGCCCAAAAAACAGAAGACTGGAGACCCATTTTGGATCTCAGTCAGTTCAACAAGGCAGTCCACCAAACCAAATTCTGAATAGTCTTGGTTCAATAGATACTTCCTTTCTTGGAAAAAGACAATTGGATGTGCTCTATACACCTTCAAGATGCTTATTACCACATAAAAATGGAAAAAAAGCTAAAAGAGGTTTCTGCACTTCCGGCTAGGAGTCAGTCATTTCCAGTTCAGAGCATTGCCCTTTGGTCTCACCACAGCCCCCAGGTTGTTCACCAAATGCAGGGCAGTGGTTGCAGCTCACCTCAGATTGCAAGGTGTTCGAGTCTTTACATATCTTGGTGATTGGCTCCTGACTGCTACCACCAGGCATCTGTTAGAGAAAGCAAGAGACTACACCATAAATCTTTCTACATCTCTAGGCATAGCCATAAACTTCAAACAGTCCAGCCTTCAGCCTTCTCAGCAACTGGATATCATCGGAACTCATTTAGACACTGTAGACACTGTTTAAGGTATTGCGTCTCTCCCTCCAGAGAGACTTCAATGCAACAGATTCCAAATCAGGCAAATTCTTCAGAATAACAGGGTTCCAGCAAAACTTGTTCTTCAAACATTAGGTTCCATGGCTGCATCAATCACTCTAGTTCCTCTGGCAATGTTTCATATGCAAATCATGCAGTGGTTACTAGCTTTGCAATGGTCTCTGATACACCAACAAATGTCTCATCTAATTTTGATCACCAACTGTTGCAAACAGGATCTCAAATGGTGGCTTCACTCCAACCAGATTCTCTTAGGTCGGCTATTTACTCTTCCTCACCCCCAAGCCATAGTGACCACAGATGCTTCCCAGATGGTGTGGGGGGACGTTATCTGGGAAAGACAGTTCAAGGCACATGGTCCCAGTTGAAGGCCAACTTGTGCATCAACATTCTGGGAATGAGGGAAGTGCTGTTAGCGTTTCAAGCATTCCAAGATGCCCTCCCTTACGGGACAGTAGTGATTCAGATAGACAACATGTTGGTAGTCTGGTATATAAACAAACAAGGGGGTATCAAATATTTCCCACTCTGCTGAGAAGCACTCAGAGTTTGGCAATGGGCGATTTCCTCCAAATGCTGTCTGACAGCAACACACATTCCAGGAAGTTCCAACTTGATAGCAGACAAGTTGAGCAGAATGATTCTTTTGCCTCACGAGTGGTCTCTCAGTACTCTAGTGGTGAACAAGATTTTTCACCATTGGGGCCAACTTTGCTGTGACCTTTTTGCCTCTCCCATGAACAACAAGTGCAGAAGTTACTTTCCCCTAACCCCTGCCCCCCGGGTGAGTCACCCAGAGACGCTCTTCTCCACGACTGGCCTCCCAGACTGCTGTATGCCTTTCGACTCCTCTTATATCACAATTCCTAAAGAAAGCCAAAAGGATGGAGAACTCAATAATCCTCATTCCCCCCTTCTGGCCTCAACAAGTTTGGTTTCCCTTCCTTTGGCCTCATTTAATACAGAAATCATAGATTTTGGACTCAGCTCATGATCTGCTAACTCATCCAGAGGGCATGGCTCATCCAAATCTCCAACATCTCAAGCTCACTATGTGGCTTCTCCAATTCCCATGATTGCTAGGCATCCTTTACTCTCCTCTCCTGTCCAAAAAAATATTATTGTTCATCAATTTCAAATTTTCATTCAGGCCTGAATGGCTCTTTTCTAATGTCTCACAAGTTTTGTAAAGCTTTCTTAAAAGGACTCATGATACTTAAACCTCCATTTAAAGAAGCAGCTCCCCTTCAGGATCTCACTGTTGTTCTGCAGGCCCTTACTAAGACTCCTTTTGAACCATCAACATCGTGTGACTTAAATATTTGTCCTGGAAGACTTTATTCCTTGTGGCTATCACTTCTGCAAGAAGAGTATCTGAGCTTCAGGCCCGATCCTGCAAAACACTCTACTTGGTTTTTCATAAAGTTAGAATTGCACTCAGAACAAATCCATCATTTTTACCAAAGGTAGTATCCGAAACCAACATTAATCAGTTTCTGCAATTCCCAGTATTTTTCCTTAATTTTTCTAACAAAGAGATATATGTCCTCCATTTACAAGATGTGCACAGACAACTACATTTTTATCTCCGTAGGACAAAGGATTTTAGAAAATCAGATCAACTATTTGTAGCATTTTCTTCCCTCCATATGGGGAACCAAGTTGCTAAGGCTACCTTAGCTAAGTGGCTCAGAGATTGCATCACATTTATTTATCACTCTAAAGGTCTCCTACTTCCCAAACCAGTTCAAGCCCATTCAACAGGAGCTGTGGCAACATCAGCAGTTTTTCATGCTAGAGCTTCTCTAGATGACATCTGTGCAGCAGCCACATGGTCTTCTCATCATACATTTATCACTCATTACAAACTAGATCAGGTCTCTGGTGGGTCGAGCATCCTTTGGCTCTGTGGTGCTTAGGAATATTTTTCCGTGAGACCTCTCAAGGCTAAAGTAGCTAGGGATTCTGTCCCACTGCCAAGGACTGGGTGAAGATTGACAACATCAGATAAAGAAGTTATGTCTTACCATAACGTTCCATCTGTGTTGTCGATCTTCACCAGTCCTTGACAGCCCACCCCTCCTTCCCCCATCCTAAGTCTCTTAGTAGACCGGATTAGTCCTTAGCTAATTTCTTTTTAAGGACTCATATATGGACTTGGTCAGTATTATCTTTAGTTGACCATTTTTTCCTGCCTTTCTATCTACTAATTTCTTGAGCAAACTCGATCTGAGGTAATTACAGAGAGGAGCATTGTGGGTAGTGTCTGACTCGAGAGTTTGGAGAGCACGTGCTGGAAGATATGGCTGAGTTGGCTTCGAGGTTCGGAACCGAACCCACTGTCAGGGATTGGTGAAGATTGACAACACAGATGGAATATTATGGTAAGACATAACTCCTTTTTTTCTTTCTTGTGAGCATTCTTTTATGCAAGCAGGTCTGCTTGATTTTTCAGTTTAAATAACCTGCACTTCACCCATGCTTGTTTGGTTGACTATTCTAATGCTTGTATTTCATCAACCTGTTATTTTAAATATAAGCTCTTATCCATTTGCAAATAGCTGTTAGCTCCACCTTGAAGGATTCCCACCTAGTGCTAATGGGAAAGTCTTTGTAATTTTTTTTTAAGTATATACCTGGCCATTTCCTTTTGGATCAGAGACAGAGTTGCTTTGTCTTTAAAAATCAGGAGGTCCATCCTCCACTTCATCTGTGTTTGGGATACTTTGGAAAGTACCAGTTGAGCTATGATCACTTTAGCTTTGTGGTCTTAGCCAAAGACTGTATGGGTATCCATCTGGGTAAATGAGCTTATAGTAGAGGATGATGCCAAAATGTATTTTATTCTACTAGCTAAGGCTCCATTTGGTGATATATATGTGTACTCAGTGTCTAACAGGTGGAGAAACCTCCAAGAGTCAATCAACCCTAGCCAACTGCAAGTTCTTTCAGAGTAAACTGTGCCATGATGTAACAATCCACCCCTGGGAATAGATCTATCCCTGATAGAATCCATCACTATATTAAGATTCTCTGTAAGAACCATTTTATCCCCTGTGCAAGCTAATTGTTCTAGTGATGTGAATATGTTTGTGAAAAAACTCAGGGATTCGTGGTTAGGTCCATAGACTGTTCCTATCACTGTCTGACCTTTTGGTGTGTCATACTTCCTATGACCCATCTTTATCACTGAAACTCTTAAGTAGAGTCCATTGTAGAGAGTTTTTTTTACCCCCAAAACATCCCTGTCTTTGCATTTTTATTGAAACTGTTGATAAATGGTCCCTCCCACAGCAATTTCAGCACCCTAGTGTGCTTTTTAGTAAGTTTATATTCCTGAAAGCAAAGTGTGTCTATACTGATTGTCTCATCCACTTTTTTAGCGATCACCTTTTCCATGGGGAAGTGAAGCCTCTTACACTAATTGTAGTTTTTAATGAGCATAAAGACCAAGCAAATGACAGTATTTCTTTCTAATGACACAATACCAATAAGGTAAAAAAGAAAAAAAAAGAAACAAACAAGCTATCAACAGCCAAAATTGACATTTTGTTCCCTCCAAAATGAGCAAAGAAAAATAAACACTGCAAACCCGAGCTTGTGCATCACTTTGGGTAGCTCAGATGAAGAATACTGGAAATAATAACTACAGCTGCATCTAACAAGTCCAGTGAAACATTTATCATGTGACTCCTGTAATGATTGTATATGCAGTTAAGAGTTTATTAAAGTTACAGTGAATGAGTAGTCTTTGATGGAAGGTCTTTCCCCATGTGCCTTCCCGCCGTCACTAAGATGCATTGAAAAAAAGAAAAATGTCACTGTTTAGTCTGCTTGATTTACTTCCTCTTTATAGTTTTCTGCAGAAACTTTTCCATTTCTTTTTTTAGGGAGAATGTTTTTTTGATCAGTGAGTTCCAGAGCATCCTCCATAATAATTGCCTCATCTGTTGCTTCCCCCTCCAATGCGTATGGGACAACTTCAGGAAGCAACTGCTTCAGCATATTCTTTCTCTGTCTGTGCTCTTGACTACTGACTTCAAATCATAAGGAATCAGCTGTCATGGCACTGCTGCCGCTATGTGTGCCCCCAGAGAGTGTTGTTATAGCCACAGACCTTCCAAGCCCTGCTATTTTTATGGATCTCTAGCTGGAAGGCCCACCAGTTAAGTCATTTTCCTACCATGTTGTGATTATGGTAGAAGTCTTGCTGCATAGTTTTTCTTTGGGTGACGTCTTTTGCAGGAAGTACAAGGCTTCACCAGCCTCCTGAAACATTTTATTCTGCTGGTCATGTTATAAATGTAGAATGGCTGGATAAGCTAGGTTGGCACTTATGTTGTTTTGATATCAAAACGTATGCACCTTCTTGAAAGATCATTTGGCCATAGAAGTTTCTCTTGAGTAGCCCTAAAACAGTCTTACCTTTCATCCATACATTAAGAAGGGTTTTCCCTCTTTCGCTTTGTGTAGGATCCTGAACTTGACACCCTCATTCAATCGAAAGACAATGTGTTGTGGGGATTGATCCCTTTTCCTTAGTGGCCTTAATGCATGGTAGGCCCTTTCAATCTCTATGGGCTCAGATCTAATGCTTCTGTCAAACCCTTCACTAAAAATGCACAGAGATCTATTTTTTCTGCATTCTCACTCAGGCATACCAGTTGCAGGTTATTGCAGCAGCTGTAGTCCTCTAAGTCCACAGTCCTACGATGGATCTCCTGAAGCTGCATGTCATGTAGCTCACATGTGGTAATACACTCCTGGTTTGTTAGCTTGCATATTCAGGGCTGACTCAAGGAACACTGATTTGGCAGAGCAGGCTTCCAAATGTAAGTTTTAATTCCTGTTTTCGGTTTTAAATGTTGTGTCATCCAAAATTTGGGTAACCAAATTAGTAAGACTATCCAGCTTGGCCACTACATCTGGTCCAACTGCAGTGAGAACTGCTGTATGTTCATCAGCAGATTTTGTCATTCTTCTTTTACTCACTGTGCTAAAATTCTTTGAGATGTTTGAAGGGATATCATATTTTAGGTGACAAATATCAATAAACAGTACACTGGTCAAGAGCCCTGAAGATTTGCTGTTCGCCCATGCATCACTAGCACCGCCCCTCCACTGGCACCTTGTTTATGAAGTACCTGGCACTTATTACGAATAAAAGAATTAAAAAAAAAAAACGAATGTGAAGTGCACAAGAAAGAAGAAGAAATGCTCAGTACTCAATGTAAACTATAAAAACTTTTATTTATCCACAATAATGTTAAGAGCTTTAGTTTCTGATAATTCAGAAACTTCTTCAGAACAATAGCACTTATTAAGACATCATTTAAATATCATTTAAAAGTTAAAAACACACCCCTGCTGGAGTCACAACCAATCAGCACACAGAAAAAATGGAACAAGACAATTTAACGTAACCAGAAAAAATATAAATGTATATATATATATATATATTATTTTTTATGTAAAGCAAAAAAAATATATTAAATAGTCGCAGCCTGTAATAAAATGTTCAAATATAAATATATCAGCATTTAAAAACATTTCCATATATGTTTTAAATGACCTATGTATAAGGTAACAGTATTCATACATTAATTTACCTCTCCAATGTGTTTAAACTTAAAAAAAACATGCAAGGAAAAAAGAATCATTAATGCCAGGCCACCGTGTAGCATTAACTCTGAGCTGCCATAAGGCTTCCTGTTTTTCCAGGTGTAATGTCCATAGACCACCTCTCAGCCCTAAATCAAGGACTTCTAAAATGGTAAATTTAAAAGGATGGTTGTTAAATTCCATGCAGTGCTTGGCCAATGCATTAGTGTCTTTTTTATTTTATTATTATTTTTTCATGTCCTTTAAATGTTCATAGATATGATTTTTCAATATACATTTATATATATTTTTTGGTTGCTTTAAATTGTCTTGCTGTTTTTTTCTGTGTGCTGATTGGTTGTGACTCCAGCAGGGGTGTGTGTTTTTAACTTTTAAATATTATTTAAGTGATGTTTTAATAAGTGCTATCGTTCTGAATAAATTTCTGAATTATCAGAAATGGAAGTGTTTAACATTATAGTGGATAAATAAAAGTTTTTATACTATATATCGAGTACTGAGCATTTCTTCTCTTTTGTGCCCTTCACATTACCTGGGACTTATTGTTGATGTGGGTGAGCAGATACTAACCTCAACGAGAATGAAGCTGGGAAAATAAGCACAGAACTTTTAAGACATTTTCTTTAGACTTACTGAACTAAAGCAGAAGAAGGCTGTTTTATATTTATCTCACTGTAAATAAAGTGCACTAAACCTGAAGTACTGAATACAGTGTGTGTGTGTGTGTGTGTGTGTGTGTGTGTGTGTGTGTGTGTGTGTGTGTGTGTGTGTTACATACTGCATTGGTGGTATTAATTGAGTATAATTTTGCTGATGTACCAAACTGCACTGTTTGTTCATTTATTTTTTTGTTCTCACTTCATATACTGCAAGTACACAAACAACTGGTATTAATTTCACCACCTAAATACTGAGAGATAGAGAGAGATAAAGAGAGGGAGAGAGGGAGGGAGACATGTTTTTGTTGTGTGAATGAGCCGTCACCTATAATTAATCAAAATGGAGATGTAGGTTATGGTGCAGAACAGTTCTAACTTGAGTCAGTAATACCCAATGACTTCAACAGAAGAGTGAGACTATAAACATTTGGTCAGTCTCAAATAACAGATATACAAGAAGCCATCTTTGATGGTTTCTCCAAATAGTGGCCATCACTAAAGAAACTCAGTAAGGATGATGAGCTTGTGGCATATCTTTTTGCTTTTGAAATGTGTTGTACTCAGGAGCATTGGGCTCGGGCAGACTGTCACAGCTTTGGTACATACTTTTTGGACTATCACAAAGTAAAATGAACTACTAGCTACAGCCAGTGTGTCTCCTGAAACATAAACTTGTTTATATAACTGGCATTTAGCACCAATAAAAGTCACTGATCAAGAACATATTTTAAACTTATGGCTTGGACTAGAATTAGTGAAAACTAAATGTTAGATGTAAGTTAAAGATTTCCCCAAATGGTTACAGATTCAAAATGGCAGTCTCAAATAATGTATGCAAACTGACTTTTTAAAGTGACCCTTAAGCTATACTGTGAATTTAAATGTGCTAAATGAAGGATTGTTACCCAGTGAAGGCTTTTTAGAACCAAACAACTTAAGCCTATAACTAGAGATGTGCAGATACTTGTAAACATGCAGAAAATATCAGCAACTGAAAGAAAATTTTTAAATGAGAGAAAAGGGGCAAATTGCTAAAAATGTTTAGCTTCTAATAGCATACCTAATAAAAAAGTGATTTTAACCAAATTGCTATCAGTGGAAATGTGCCGTTCATAAATGAGATTTCTAAGCAACATGTTGAAAATTTAACAGTTCCAATGAGATGTGATAACATAACTGCTAGAACAGTAGAAACAATGCATTTTTTCTGTGCCATTACTATGTAAACTAAATTTACACTGTTGAGGGATGGAAAGGAATTAATAGAATCACTAGATTTTGGGAGAGTGGTCACTCTCACTAAGAAACCTTAAACCTGTAAGCATTAAACCTATAACAATAAACAAATTGAAGTAATATGTGTTCATGGGGGGAAAATGTATCCTGTAACATTAGAAATGTACTCCATAGTGGATAAAATAATGCATCCTATTATTTTAGTTCCTAATTTAACACATGATGTTATAATAGGCCAAGACTTCCTCCTGTTAATGGTACTCCTGTTAAGACATTGAAAGAAGCCAATGTAGAAACTGATAGGGAAGAACTCATATTATAAAATGTGGAACCTTGTCAAAAGATTCTAGCCACTGAAGTAGTGAAGGATGCCTGTATGGAGACAGAAACAAAAAGCCCAAACCTAATAAAGTCATTATGAGAAGAAAGGAAACTAAATAGAGTCATAGGTTTCCCTGTGTAAGGTAAAAAGAGAGGGCTACTGAAAACAGGGCCATCAGCAGCAGGTACTAAAATCACTGACATGAGTTGTATTTTGTAGATAAAACAAACAACGAAAGAGCTATGCCTGTATTCTTACATGATAAAGTTATACCCTCTTCTTCATGTTAGTGTGCTGACAACAGTGTTCCTGATTTGCAGATAAGTAATGAAAGTTTTAAGAAAGTGCAGTTGGAGAATAATATGTTGAGCATGACCAGGGAAAATATGGCCAGTGTAGAAGTAGAGAGAGGGAAGCAGGGTAGCCTATTCCCAAACATGTATTCAGAGTTAAAGAATGGCTCATTCTATGTGGTAAATAATGGAAAAGAAGAAATACTACACCAGCCATTAGTTTTAAAACGTTGTAGAACACTTGCGAGGAAACTGGCTCATAGTTATATTCTGGGAGGAGACTTAGGAATGGACAAAATTAAAGACAGAATTTTTAGCTGTTTTTTGTGGCCTATTATAATGAAAGACATATGCAGAATGTCAAAAGCCTGCACCACATTCTGAGTTCAGAACATTAATATCTATGTATATTACGGAGGTCCCATTCAAGTGGATAGTCATAGACCTTGTAGTCCCCATTAATTAAGTCTAGTAATGGTTACCAACATTCTAGTAATTATTGACATTATTACTAAGTTTCCTGATATGGTAAGACTGCAAAATAGCCAATGCTAAGTCAGTCGCCAAAAAGCTATTGTTCTTTTACTCCATGTTAAGGATACTCAAAGAAGTACTCATGGGCTGGGTAGCACCATCTATGTCCATGGTAATGGATCAGCTTTGTTAGTATTTTAAAGTAAACCAGTTAAGAATGTCTGTATAGCACCCTCAGGCTGATGGCTAAGTAGAATATTTTAATAAAACTCTGAAGTTCACATTAAAGACCACAGAACAAGATGTCAGAAACTGGGATCAGTTACTTTCCTTCCTTCTTTTTGCTGGAGGAGCACTTTAAGCTTCAACAGGATTTACTCCATTTGAGTTGCTATATGAGAGATATTGATGAGGCTTGCTGAACATAGCAAGGGAGACCTGGAAAGAAAAGAAAACCCATCCTAAAAGTATAATAGCACACCTTACAAACTTACAAGATGACTTAAGTAAGCAATAATTCCCAGTATAGTGGTCATTTCAGAGAAATAATGGACTGCCCAGGGTGTTGTGAAACCTGACACTGCAGGCAGCAGGCATTCCCTACCTCTGGGTGGTCTATTATTTCTCTGCTATCCCCTCCCCCATGGCAGTATTGCATTTAGAAAATGGTCTGTCTGTCAAGTTGCTTTACATTATTGATGTATATGTAATTACTTATTTATTTTAGATGTAAAAAAGTTCCTTTGCCTAACAATTAAAACGTTAGTGCTAGTGATGTAATTGTTGCTGGAGGAAGTATTTTGCATTCAAAATATAAAACTTACATAACAACTGAACAGCAAATTCATGTAATGTTCTTAACATATATGTACACACACACACACACACACACACACACACACACACACACACACACAAACACACACACACACACACACACACACACACACACACACACACACACACACACACACACACACACACACACACACATTACTTTTTTTTTTAATGAAATATCAGGCTCTGTTTTGTACCAGGGGTGTTTCAGAGCAAGGAGCAAGCTAGTTGTTTAATTTCCCCTACATGAAGCTAGCTGTTCTACTTTGCTGTATTGCAGCAAAGGGCTAAGGTTATGTACATGTGGGCAACTTTCATTGACTGCTTCTTTCCCATTGGCAAAAAAAAAAATGACTGTGAAAACCTCATAACTGTCTTTTGTGAACAGAAAAGTATTTACTCGTGGCAAATAGATTTTTTTGCCATAAATAGGAGATATTCCCAGGAATCCATTAAAGTGCCCAGCACAAACCGTAGATACTGAAAAGGGCCTCCTCCCACATTGTGCCCATTTCTGATTCAGATACATGTTAGTTGTGATGAGATAAGACATTGTTATCAGCTGCTATGCATGTCTGTGAATCACATTTACCCCCATGATGTGCAGATCATTTCAGATCTGCACTTTGGGGTGGTATATAGCTGCTAGTGTTGGCAGTGTCATTCTCCCTCACGTCACTCTCTCTCTCTCACACACACACACACACACACACACACACACACACACACACACACACACACACACACACAAACACAGAAAGACATGCCATTCTTTAACCTGTCTGCCCTCCCATTTTCACCCCACCAATTTTGTATTTGAAGTGCTATTATCGCAGTTATCTATAATGCCCTGGTGTCTAGCACATTCCCCCATCATTTTCATGTTAAGTGGCTGAACAAAGCCATTTGGCTGTGTTCAGTGCTATGACATGGTGGGGAAGGCCATGCTGATCTACACGACCGGGTGATTTCTTGAATCACTCAATCTCATAGGTGACTTCCTGGAGGCAGTTCTGGGGTGAGAACACGAGACTAATTAGCATATACCTCTATGACTAGAATGTCTTGTAAGCATTCAGCATGACCATGGGGACAGCCCTTTGGATTGTTGCATGTCTTCATGTTAGAGGACAGTACAGCACCGTGTAAGAGTGTTTCCTGAAATGGGAAAATATACTGCGATGTGTACTCTGAATTGTGTTCATCATTGTACCTTCTTGAATCCCTTTTGCCATTTGATGCCAGTGCACTGGCCCTGTAATCAAGGAGCCTCGATCCTCACCACTAACACCAGTGAAGGACATGCACATTGGGAGGATGAACTGTACACACACAGTAAAGTACAATTTCCCTTAAGAGCACACATAGATCACAGTCAGTCTGAAGCTGGTTTCTCCCTCTCTTTCCAGATCCCCAGTAAGACTCCCCACTGGCACAGCTATAGGATTAAGATCTCTGCCAAGTGGTCAAGCCAAAACCTCCAGCACCCTCTCTGTCCAACCAGTGCTTTGTGTCCCTGCCCAAGTAGCTGACACACACTCACACACTTTGAGATTTGAATTATATACAAACACACATACACTCCTGTGGAAGGCTGGCACAGGTTCACTAGCTATTCGCCTTCTGCCCAGACTATAAGGAAGTACCAACTGCCACCAGTTCTACTGTGCCATGTTACTGTTATCTAAATAGCAAGTGTGACCAAGGATAAGGCTATTTAGGAGTGGCCTATACAGTGTCACCAAACACATATGCAAGTACTCTGAGCTTAAATATCTCAACACAAAACCAGCCAACTTTAATAGGTTTAAATATATTTAATAATAATTAACAAAAGCACAAAACAATACTCTTTAACTTAACACAGTGACAATAGAGAATTCACAATCACAGGGAATACTTTAAAATAACATAGGACAGTCTCACATTAAAACAGAAAACATCTAACTAATCTTGCTATATTCCTATCTCTAAGAGAAACTATGTTCTAAATAACTTACAGAGCAAGGCAAAGCGCTGGTGAGCTGTTAACAGGTCCAGAAGAAAATAGAAAATGCACTCTTTCTCTCTGATCTAGTTCTTAAGTTAATAATGCACATTACTGCTGGGTTAGCTAGATGACATCACTATTTGACACTTGCATCTAGTTCCCAGACTAAACAGATACCAACAGAATTTAACATGTCTCTATGAAAACTACTTATCTCTTAGAAGATAGCCAGAAACTGGAAGTCGTAAAACAATTACCTTGGAAGCCTGTAATTACCTGTGTTTCAAACCATATAAAGAATTTCCAGCTGCAGACATTCTGTCTTCTAGTTCTGGTAAACACACTTGTAAAATTCTTTATTTATTTTCTCAGAGTTTGCAAGTTAACTGTGTTTATTCCAACGTTTACTATGAAGCCATACATTTGCTTTGGCATATAATTTATACACATTTCTGCTATTTTCCAGCAGGTTGCACTGTGGTTACAGTCTTAAAGCTCAGTACAAAACATATAGTTTTCTTACATTTTTAAGGCAAACATACAAATCATACTACTATTCACAAATGACATAGAATTATTTACAAAATTATATCTAGCTGGGCTGGCAGTGTCACACTCTACCTCTTATTTTTTTAGCTGGATCTCTCTGTACATTAATGTATACCCCATTGGAATGATGATTGCCCATTGGAGTTTTTGTTTTGTTTTTATTTTTTCATTCTTTATTTTACATTTGTTTATCGGGAAAGTCCAACTGGAAAAAAAGTTGCCCTTTTTCAGTGGAGGCCTGGGGAGAAAAGCTCCACATTAATACATAGTGATTGTACATAGATTCATCTAAACATATACAAAGGAACAATGACTTATATGGTTGGTTATAGAGATATAAAGAAACAGTACAGCTCTTTTTTTTCATGCAGTACAACATTTTTACAGAAGTAATCAATTTCCATTACACTGAGTTTCAGGTATTTAAAGACAAAAACAGGCAGAATATAAGTTCAGAAGTCATAAGCATGCAGTAGTGAATTTCTTAGTTTTCACTGGGAGGTGTGCTAAATAAAATATGTTTTTCATAACCAGGGTTAGTGTCAGAGCATATTCAGGTTTTGATTAGATGTTTTCTAAGGGCCTCTTTGAATTTTGTAGTGCTGGTAATAGTTTTTATGTTTTGGGGAGAGAATTCCAAAGTTTTGCTATGTAGTTGGATTTGACAGATTCCCCAGCTGAGTTGTTAGCTTTAGATAGCTTTAATAATGATTTGTTTGTGGAGCACAGGACACAACTGGTAGAGTATGATTGGAGGAGGTTACTAAGAGCAGAAGTTTTGGATGGTTGATAGAGTAGCTGATAGGTCATAGTCAGTTAGTTGTATCCCAGGAGATTGGGTAGTTCTAACTTGATGATCGGATGGATAATAGGAAATTCACCCCGGGGATGACTTCTGTGGTTCGGCTTGACAGGGGCACAGGAAAATATTTTTCTTGGGTGACGAAAGCCAGGGTACCTTTTTGGCTAGGCTTTTATAGGCTCTGGGGCCAATAGCCTAGTACCTACCTATGAACCTATGAACCAAAAAAGTTGCTTTAGTACTAGGCAGTGATGTGACCTGTAAGTAGATTCTGTGGCAAACTTTACAGTTTTATTGTAGTAAGTATCAAGTTTGTTTAAATCTGATTTCTTTAAGTTGGTGAGTATGGGTGATGCATACAGAAGGGTAGAGACTAGTGAGTTCTAGCAATAGTAGCTTTTGAGTTATTTGTAAGGAATTTTTGTGTCTATATAATAATTAAAGTTTTCTTATGTACTTTTTTATAGTCTGGCCTATGTGACTGTCAAATCTCAGATTACTATCCTTTGAGTACGCCGATTAGTTTAGTATGGAGTAATGGAGAAATAATAGCATTGTTTGTTGATGTGATATTGAAATTTAGAGGGGTGTCAGTTGTTCTGGTGGGATGAAAAAGCATGAGCTTAATCTTATTAGGGTTAAGAATGAGCTAAGCATTAGTCATCCAAGTTTCTACTGAAGAGAAGGATTCCTGGGTTATAAGTTGTAGTTGTTGAAGTGTTGGAGTTGTACATATTAGGGCAGAATCATCTGCATACTGAACAAGGGAAGCATATAGGGTAGAAGTATGTAGATTGTTAGTAAACAGAGTGAAGAGGAGAGGACCCAGGATAGAGCCTTCTGGCAATCCCAGAGTGAATGACTGACGAGGAGAGTTTTTCCTGCCACTTGACTGCTAGCTGTCGTCCATCAAGATAGTCCTGGTACTATGTTAAAGCAGAGTGACTGAGTTTAAGACATGAAAGAACTGTTATTAGTTTGTTATGAAAGACAGTGTTGAAGAAGAAGAAATGGGTGAAGAAGGTTTGAGTGAGAGAATAGTATATGATGACTGATTAATGATTGTTTTGTTATATATGGAAGTTGATATCAAGATGGTCTTGGGATTGTGTTTTTTGGGTGGTGGCTATTGCGTATAGTGAGTGGAGACTGAAAAATTTAGGTGAGTATGATATGAAGTAAGGTGGGCAATTACTGTAAGGAAGAAGAGTCGAGATGTATTTAAGACTAGCATGTTGATGACATGGAAATTAATGTACTTTATATGATTTACTTTTAGGAATCCAGAAGTAATTATTGGGGTTCGATAGGTCAATAATGAGTTTGTGTCTGAACTGGGTTTTATTTTCTTTCATTTTAAAGGATGAGGACTGATTCTACTGGAGTATCTGGATATTGGTAGTTTATATAGTTATGGGAAAGTTTGAGATGTGATTTTGGAGTGGGTTTCCTATATATATATATATATATATATATATATATATATATATATATATATATATACCTTAGGTGCTGGTTAGTTTCTTATTGTGGACAAGTGGCTTAATTGATTTTGTGATTATTTATGGTGAGTGTAGTTGTGAGTAAAAAGTAATTTTGTGATTGGGGTAGTGGCATGGGTTCTGTGGTTGGTCAACTGAGAATGTGGGTGTGGTTAAGTTTAAAGTTAGGTGTTCTGGAGGTGGGTGAGAATTGGGGCTAAGCTGAGTGAGGATGAATGGAGTGAGCTGAACCATAAAGTCAACCAAGCAGTATCAAGGATACCCCGTGTCAGTGCCCGTATACTGTAAGTTTAAAGTTTCTTTAAACTTCTTTATTAATTTTATTTTTTGGTGTATGTTTTTCAACAGCTGGAAAATATAAGTCTGGTTAGCTAAACACTATTAATTGTCAATATTCACATCTAGCAAACTAGCATATTCAGTAATGAAATAAATCTACCATAATGTTGTATTGCAGGCTATGATAACCCTGCACTGGCCCAGTAATCAAGGAGCCTCAATCCTCACCACTGGCAGAAGTGGGGGATGTACACAATGGGAGGATGGCAAGTACACACACATAGTAAAATGCAATTTCTCTTAAGAGTACACAGAGATCACAGCCAGTCTGGGGCTGGTTTCTCCCTCTTTCTCCAGCACCCCAATAAGACTCCCCACGAGCATAGCTATAGGGTTAAGATCTTAGCTGAGGGGTCAAGTCAAGACCTCCAGCACCCTCTCTGTCCAACCAGTGCTTTGTGTCCCTGCCAAAGTAGCTGACACACACACACTTAGAAATTTGATAACAAACACACACACACACACACACACACCAGGGGAAGGTTGGCACAGGTTTACTCGCTATGCCTCCTTCTGCCCAGACTGTAAGGTAGTTTCCACTGCTACCAGCCCCTTCTTATCAGCTACTATAAGGCCCTTACAAAGGATGTCCAGTCCTACTGTGTAATGTTACTACTATCCAAATGGTAGTTTTGATCAATACTTGCAAGACTATTTATGCATGGTTTGTACAGTGTCACCAAATGCATATGCAAGTACTCTAAGAGCTTGAATATGTCTCACAATTATCAGCCACAAAGATAGGTTTAAATATATTTAATAATAAATAATAAAAGAACAAGACGATACTCAGAAAACAAACACAATAACTTCAGAGTTCAAAATCACAGAAAATATTTAAAACAACATTGCAGGACATTCTCAAATAAATACAGAAATAATCTAATCTTTACTATATTCCTATCTATCTCTAAGAGAGATACTATGCCCTGAATCTTACTTACAGCAAGAGCAGATGATGATGATGATGAGTGGATGTTTCCATGTCAAAGACAAAATACAAAATGCACAGTCTCTCTCTGAGAGAGTTCTTAAATTAATATCACATTTTACTGCTGGGTTAGCTTGGGATGACATCACTCTTTGTCACCTGGCTTTAGTTGCCAGGCTAAATAGAAACTTAACAGAATTTACATCTCTGTGTGAGAAATTCATATCTCTCAGCACTGTGCAACTGCTAGGAAGTCATAAAGCAATAAAACACTTTTTAAATTTTAAACCTAGTAACTTCTCTCCAAGACAATAGAAAAACTTCTAGCTCTAGACATTCTGTCTCCTTGCAGCATTGAAACTTTTATAGCACATCATAAAGCACTTAATTTCAACTTATTTTCTTGAAGTTTTGTAAGTTAATCTTCTATGTTCCAGCAGTGTATGCTGTGGTTATATTCTTGAAGCTCAATACATAACATACAATTCTGTATATATCATATCAATATTCACAAATGTCAAAGAATTATTTACAAAATTCCAGATAGCTGGGCTTGAAGTGTCTTCTTTTGTTACATTTCTATATAAATCGTATTAATATTCTCAAATGACTATAATTATTTACAAAATTCCAGCTAGCTGGGCTGGCAGTCTTTACCCTATGTCACACTTCTCCCCCCAAAAAACTAAAGCTAGTTTTTCAAGTGACCCTTGAGAAATGTTGTTTGAGAGGGTTGATTATCTGGGGATACTTTACCCCATTCCCTGCCTTGATATTTCAGTTGCCTTGGCATTGCTGACTGCAGTACAGTGCTGCACTGTCCCATCACATGCCTATAACCCTAGGCTCCACTATAGTAATTTGGGATTTGGCTGACTGGCTCCCTGTACCTATAGATCCCCCTAAGACTCCTCCTGCCTTATACTGCAAATACTCAGCACAAGGGCCTTCCTATCATGATAAAGTTTCATCATATTAACATAGTACAATTTGTGCCCCTGCCTCCTGCCTAGTAGTTTTACCATGTAGTTAATGTCACTGGCCTTCTTTACCACATTGTAGGGTCCCTCCCAAGCTGACTGCAGCTTGTTGTGTCTGACAGGAATGAGAACCATTACCTGCTGCCCTACAGCATATTCTCTAGCTCGAGCACAGCTGTCATACTGAACCTTTAATTGCTGTTGGTCTTCTGCCAGGTTCTCCTGAGCCAAGCCCATGAGTTCCCCGAGTCTTGTTCTGAGGTTTAGAACATTTGCCACAACAGACTCCTTGTGGGATTCACACTCACCCTCCCACTCATCTCAAATCAAATCTAGAGGTAGCCTCACCCTATACCCATACAACTCAAAGAGTGAAAAACCTGTGGATTCCTGGGGCACCTCTCTGTAAGCAAATAACAGATGGGGCAAATATTTCTCCCACTCCCTCTTAAACTGGTCTATAAATGCCCATGGCATGGACTTGAGTCTAGAGTTTAACCTCTCAACAAGACCTTTAGTCTGGGGATGGTAGGGGGTGGTCTTTAGGTGCTTCACCCTATAGTACGTCCACAGACAAGCCAGCAGGTCTGACAAGAAATTGGCACCTCTCTCAGTCAGTACTTCTTTTGGAAAACCTGCCCTGCTTAAAATCTCTAACAAAGCATTTACCACCTTTTCTGCCTCAGTGGAGGACAGAGCAATTGCTTAAGGATATCTGGTAGAATAATCTACTATCACTAGGATATACTTTTTCCCGTGGAACTTGGGATACTCAGAGGCCTCACAATATTTATAGCTATCCTTTGAAATGTCTCCTTAATCACAGGCAAAGGCATCAAAGGAGCTTTCCCCTTGTCTCCTGCCTTGCCTACATGTTGGCACTGCTCACAGGTCCAGCAGTACCCTGTTACCTCTATGGAAATCCCAGGCCAATAAAAGTTCTGCATAACACTTCTCTTTGTATGCTTTATGCCCATATGACCTGCAAAGGGAATATCATGGGCTATGGCTAGAAGTGTCAGATGGTAGGCTTTGGGCCCTACCAACTGCTGTATTCTTTCACCGTCTAGCCCTCCCTCAGGAGTCCACTCTCTATCCTTTGTCCCAGTATACAGATTCCCCTTTCCCTTGAGAATCAGGTGCCTCACTGGCTACTTCCCTCAGGCCTTGTAATGTAGGGTCTGAGAGCTGAGCCTGTCTCAACTCTCTCTTAGTAACCATTCCCAGCTCCCCTTCCACAGGAAGACAGGTATTCTCTGACAGTGGTGCCTCACTGTCAGCCTGGGTACTACTACTCACCTCTACCTTTGCAGTCACTCTGTCCAAGGGAGCATCAGTACCCACAAGCAGCTGTGGCTCACCTTCAGTCTCACTGCTACAGAGTAGTTCCCTCCCTGAAGTAACCACCTCACCAGTCCTGGCTGCAAGTGTGTGGTCTGTCTGGGTCTCCCCCAGGCTACCAGACCCACATGCTTGTCTCCAAGCCTGACTGCATGTAACTGCATTCACACACGGTGCTGCATTATCCAAATCTTTCCCTATCAGCATATCTGCAGGGATATCCGCAAACACACCAATTGCTGGCTTCCTTTTCCACCCTCCCAGTCAAGGTGAACCTTAGCCAAAGGTATTTGGAATGGGGTCCCTCCTAAAGCTCTGACTGGAGTAGACTGCCCAAGCAAGTAGTGCTCCTCTTTAACCATTGCAGGCCTCACAATGGTTAGGTCAGAGGCTGTGTCTCTCTTAGCAATGCACTCTTTCCCATTCACTAAGATAGGATATAACCTCTTGTGGTAGTTTGGTACCCTTGTTGTCTCGAGGCAACTTACTATTGACATTTTGTCATTCCCACTTACTGGCTCTCCCACCTTTTGTTCCCCACCTTGCTCCATGGACATCTATATGCTATATGACCCCACTGGTTGCATTTAAAACATTTAACACTTGGTCCTGGATATGTACCTGGTCTAGTGGCTT
Organism: Protopterus annectens; assembly: GCF_019279795.1. Lineage (NCBI taxonomy): Eukaryota > Metazoa > Chordata > Ceratodontiformes > Protopteridae > Protopterus > Protopterus annectens. Next base: position 66,316,636 of record NC_056744.1, on the reverse strand, counting down.
CCCCTGCTACTGGCAGATTCTGTTGGGGCAGTCTGGGCTGCCCATCATGGGTTCCCTTAGATCCATGAGCAGCACTGGGTGTCCCTTTCCTGTGCAGTGATGCCCTGCTTGCTAGGTATAGGTATCCCTTCTTCCCCAACTCATCAGCAGTATTGCATTGTCTATCAGCTGACCAGATTATCATGTTCTCAGGCAAAGAGCTAAGGACTTGTTCCCTCACTGAAAGGTCTGCCAGCCCTTCAAAAGTGGTGACCTGGCATCCAGTCACCCACCTATGAAAACAAGTGCTTAGTTCAGCAATATATTCACACGCACTTTCATCTGCCTTGCATCTGTGCTCACAAAACTTTTTGCTATAAGCTTCAGGTGTTAACTTAAAACATTCTAATAGACAGTTCTTTACAATATTATAATTTAAACAATCAGTATCAAACAATTTAGAAATTGCAGTTACAGCTTTACCATAGAGTAAGGGGGTCAGGAACCGTACCCAGATCCCTTGGCCAACATTATACTGTTTACATACCCTTTCAAACATATGAATGAAGCTATCAAAATTATCCCCCTCTGTAAATTGTGGAAGAAATTTACTGACCATTGTTGCTTCTGGAGTTCGGTTACTCTCTGGCAAAGAGTCAGCATATCCTTTTCATGTTGCCTCTGCCTTTCATTCTCCTCAGCTTTCAGGCTTTGCAGTTTCTCATTTTCCTCAGCCTTTAGATGTTGCAGTTTCTCATTTTCCTCAGTTTCTAGACATCTCAGTCTCTGTGCTCCTTCTGTTTCTAAACACTTGGCCTCCAGCTCAAGTCTCTTTAACTCCAGACAGATTTTTAAGTCCTCTTTGGAAAGGTTGAACTGTCCATTTTCTGAGAGTTGTCCATCTCCAAGGCCAGTCTGATTGTCCTCCTGCTTCCTATCCTATGATGCAGCTGTGACTAAAGCTGCAATCATTTCTGCCTGGGACATCTCAGCCATCTGGTTCTTTGTCAACTTGCCATACTCCTCTGTTGACATGCTTGCCTGCTCTCCTAATCAAGCTAACAAAAAAAAATAAATAAAACAATTGTGATTTGAAACTCTGAATGTTCACTGCATGGCTGATTGAGAGTACAAACACATTCAGTGACCACTGTATGCAGGCTAAAGGAATTCAACATACATACCACTACAGACCAATTAATATGTGATGTGGCTATCTCACCACTGTCAACCAATTATGTGATGTGGATATCCCACCACTGCCACCAATTAATATGTGATGCCCATGCACTTGCCAGTAATCAAGCCTCACCACTGGCAACAGTGGGGGATGTATACAATGGGAGGATGACAAGTACGCACACAGTAAACTGCAATTTCCCTTAAGAGTACACAGAGAACACAGTCAGTCTGGGGCTGGTTTCTCCCTCTTTCTCCAGATCCCCAATAAGACTCCCCCCACTGGCACAGCTATAGGGTTAAGATCTCTTAACACACATACACACACACACACACACACACACACACACACACACACACACACACACACACACACACACACACACACACCTGGGGAAGGCTGGTGCAGGTTTAATAACTATGCTCCCCTTCTACCCAGACTATAAGGTAGTTTCCACTGCCACCAACCCCTTTTTATCAGCTACTATAAGGCCCTTACAAAGGATGTCCAATCCTACTGTGTAATGTTACTATTATCCAAGTGGTAGTTTTGACCAAGACTTGAAATGCTATTTAGAAGTAGCCTGTACAATGTCACCAAATACATATACAAATACTCTAAGAGCTTAAATATGCCTCACAAATATCAGCCCCAAGAAAGGTTTAAATATATTTAATAATAACAAAAGAACAAGACAATACTCAGAAAACAAACACAGTTACTTCAGAGTTCATAATTACAGGAAATATTTTAAAACAACATCGCAGGACAGTCTCAAATAAATACAGAAAACATCTAAACTAATCTTTACTATATTCATAGCTATCTTTAAGAGAGATACTATGCCCTGAATCTTACTTACAGCAAGTGCAGATGGTGATGATGAAAAATAGATGTTACCAGGTCAAAGACAAAATACAAAATGCACAGTCTCTCTCTCTCTCTCTCTGAGAGATTTCTTAAACAAATATCGCATTTTACTGCTGGGTTAGCTTGGGTGACATCACTTTTTGTCACCTGGCTTTAGTTGCCACGCTAAACAAAAACTTAACAGAATTTACATCTCTGTGTGAGAAATGCATATATTTCAGAACTGTGCAGCTGCTAAGAAGTCATAAAGCAATAAAACACTTTTTAAATTTTAAACCTAGTAACTTCTTCTCTCCAAGACAATAGAAAAAAACTTCTAGCTCTAGACATCCTGTCTCCTTGCTGCATTGAAACTAACTTTTATAGCACATCATAAAGCACTTAATTTCAACTTATTTTCTTGAAGTTTTGTAAGTTAATCTTCCATGTTCCAGCAGGGTATGCTGTGGTTATATTCTTGAAGCTCAGTAAATAATATACAGTTCTGTATAAATCATATCAATATTCACAAATGACATAGAATTATTTACAAAATTCCAGATAGCTGGGCTGAGAGTGTTTCCTTTTATTACATTTCTATATAAATCATATTAATATTCTCAAATATATAATTATTTACAAAATGCCAGCTAGCTGGGCTGGCAGTCTTTACCAGCATTAATGTACAGTTCCCAATTCTGCAATGAATGCAACCATAGAGAGCAGTGTTATACTGTACTAAGTATGACCAGTATAATGTAGATGAGCTTTTAGCATGCTAACAAACAGTAGTAAGGTAGGCACATTGAGCGATGTTTCTGAACAGGTTGTTAATGCTTAAAAAATGACTCCTGTTTTGCAGTCATATTTCTACATTACAGCTTTGATAGGAGTGCAGCTTCCAAAGAATAATACTAATACTAGTACTACTACTAATAATAATAATAGAAGAAAGATAATCAAAACAATAATAATAGATCCTGATTTGCACACTTTAAACCACAAACAATATAAGCTTGATAAAAAACAATAATAACAGCTCCTAATTTGCAGTCTTCAGACCTCAAACAACACAAGGAGAGGTAGAAACAGCAACCAAGATACTTACATGGTGTACACACTACAGTCGGAATGCTGTTTTCCTCTGAACACATAGAGAAAATGAACAAACTCTGGGAGCAAACTATGAGCCGCTGGTACAATGCAGAACTGGATCTGTGATCATTTTTTCAGTATTATGATTTGTTTACAATTAGACTTTCTTTTATATTATTATAATCCTTGCAAATGACAGGACATAGAGGCTACTACAGGGAGAAGCAGATGACTGAGTGTCTTGTTTTGTCTGTCCCAAAGTATACAGAATTGCAAAAGCTTTAGGGTAAACAATGATTTCTTTACCCATGGAAATGTCTATAATGCTATTAATGGGTATATCAGCAGCTACTAAAATGATCTGTGCTGTTAAAACATGGACATTTGTTGTGATCCTCTTAGCAATTGAACATTGCAAGGATATTAATAAAGTATTAGATTATTAAACCTCTCTGAGCATCGTTCGAGCATTGTTCAAGTAATGACTGACTAAGTATGTATGTATATATGTATGTATGTGATTTTTGGGGGATAGGGGTAACTATGGGAGATTTCTGGGCTAGGATTCTGATAATATGTCCACAGCATCTGAACATGTTGCTCAGACTTATTTTTTTCTTTCTAGATCCTAGTACCATTCTTTTTTTTTAATGTGCCCCTTCCACTTATTTGCCCTCTGGGGTGCTTTACTTGTTGAGATGCTTGTTCCTGGCCTGAGATAGTAGATTGTGTTAGGAAGATTCTGGCCACCAAACACTCTTCCAGTTGGTATGTATATTTATGAACTTTTTGCTACAGCTCTTGAGTTGTAGGAATTTAGGGATGTATCTGAGCTCTGGGAAACTACTTGTAACCATTGTTAATTTTTTGACATGGAACTTCAGGGGCTTATGAACAACACATGAGAGAAGTGTGATATTAAATTATTTGAGATGGAATCAGTGCAGGTAGGCATGTTGCATTACATGACGATCAGTAGTAATGTTACGGGACTTGATGCTAGAATTCCCTATGAGATAATTGGGGGGCTGGCGAGTGGCTAGCTGTGCATCTTTGGCCATAAGGAGAGGTCCCACACTAAAGAGTCAGGACCTTTGATGACAGATACAACAGTTCATATTTTAACAACATGAGAGATAGGTTGTAGTCAAAGCATGTACACAGCAAGGGGATCTTTATAGTCAAAGTATGTACACAGCAAGGGGATCTTCCATTGAGCAATATCCATGCTTCTCATGATGATACCCAGACTTTAGAAGAAATTTTGGGGGAGTATTACAGGCTACTAGGGACTCAAGAATTTATGATAACGGGGAGATGTCATCTCAGTGATAGCTACTTGATGTGTTCATTTCTCCAAAGGAAGAGTTGGGCTTCGTTATATTTCCAAACTTCTTTCATATGTGAGTAAGATTTTTCAATGTATCAAAGTGTGGAGGATTCTTCATCTCGACAAAGTAGAGTATACTTTTTTAAATGCTGTCATATGGGTGGTTAGTAGGCCTGGCTTCTGCTTGGTCATGCTGGACTTGGAGGGAGGGGTTAGATATTCAGTCAGTCCCACCATCTGATGAACACTCACTTTCCCTGTGGCTGTTGGGCTTGTGGAAGCTTGGTCTGCTAACCTCAAAGCATGAGAAGGAGATTAGTAATATTAGTGAGTGGATTTGGCAACACTGAGAAGAGATGGACAGAAACAAAGTCCCCCATAATGTACTAATGGAAGAATGGAAGATGCAGGTGAAGGAATGTTTTTACTGGAGAGCCTGAACGATTTATCAGGGGAGGGTGGAATACAATGATAGTGAAGATCTAAACTCAATGATATGGAATCCAGTAACAAATCATCTGACTGCTGTTGGGCAGAGGTAAGGAAATAAAGGCTCTCAGGCGGAAATACAGAACAGCAAAATTTCAGCATACACAGGATAAATGGGACAGGTACAAATTGTTCCAATGGACACAAGGAATGTTTTCCCGTATGTTGCTAGAAACCATCTTAAGAGAAAGAAAAGAGAGCTAAACAATAAACAAACATTCAGTTATCTCAAGAGAACATGAAAACAATCCTAAGGGACTTCTAGAAATCTTTAAAATTTCAAAGAGCTATACTATTTATGTAGTCATATTGACTAGATAGGGCATGGAAACATCTGTTTATGCATTTGCTTTCTTGTAAACATCTGTTTACATATTTGCTTCCTTGTGTTATAGGTTCTTGTGTTAGATGCAGTGGTGATTCAAATGATGAGGAGGTAATATCTACACCTGAGACATGGAAGAGCTCTCCGATCATGTGGCCTAGGCAGGTATGATCCTAGCCCTGAGTAGCATCCTGCCATTTCCCAGAATGATACCGCAGTACAAGGACAAAATGATTGACTTCAACAATTGGCTAAGCTTCTGGTGTCATTCTAAGGGGATGCAGTATCTGTCTGCCTGGGACAACATGGTTGACAGATCATGATGCTTTGCCAGAGATGGCCTGCACCTGTCACCCCTAGGATTCTGGATACTGGCTAAGGCTCTTGCCGCCCCTATAGTGGCTTTTTTATGCAAGGTTTAAATGACAAATTAACCACCGTAACAGGAACAGGCAAGAAAAAACTGAGGGTAATGCTACTCAATGCTAGAAGTCTAAATCTCAAAATGCACTCCCTCAAGGCACTCCTTAAACTGGAGAACATCAATATCTGTGCAGTGACTGAGACCTGGTTCAAGGCTCCAGAGAGCACTCCTGCATTACCAGGCTATAACTCATACCACACTTTTTGGCCACCTAACCTGGACTGGAACACCAAAGGTGGAGATGTGTCCATATTCATTAAGGATAACCACATCTCCAGGTTAGTTGCTCAGCATAATGCATCCAAGGTTATCCAAGTGCAGCTAACTCTGCAATCCAAATTGTAGCTTGCTACAGATCCCCCACCATGCCCCAGGATTCCATTCCTCTTTTCTTGATATACTGGAAAATATTAGGGTTCAAGCAAACACCCTAATAATGGGCGATTTCAACTACCCAACCATTAACTAGGAAAACTACTCATGTACCAACTCCTTCGCTCAGTGCTTTCTGGAATTCATAAATTCCAACGCCCTGGATCAAATTATTAACACCCCCACCAGGGGCAACAATATCCCAGACCTAGTCATTACCAACATGAGTGACCGGTGTTCCTCACCAGAAGTCAACTCCTCGTTGGTCAGATCTGACCATAAGCTAATCGCCTTAGATACCCACATCCTGCCCCCACCCCCATTAAGGAAACTGCAATAAAAAATTTCTCCAAAGTCAACTTCATGCTTCTTAAAACAGAAGTGGTGAACTTCATGACACCCATGCAGATGGACAATGCAGTTACGGCTGCTGAATCCTACACAAATGCACCCTATAAGCACTTACATGGGTGCATAGATCATACTATCCCAAACAGAACCAAGACGCTATCCTCCAAAAAAAGGAAGCCAGTCTGGTTCCCCCTGCCATAAACAAACTCTATAACAGAAGGTAGAAACTGTTGCAAAAGAGAGTAACATCCCATGAGTGGAGGAGTTCCCTGGTCAGCCTCAGTAAGAAGCTGAGATCCCTTATAAGATCCTCCAAAGCTAGCTATGAAAACAAAATTGCCACTGATTTTAGGGACAACCACAACGCATTCTATAGCTATGTCAAGAATCTCAATGGCAACACCCAGATCTCTTCTAAGTTACAGCACAACGGCACAAATATTACAGAACCAACTGATATTGCCAACATCCAGGCAGATAGGTTCAGTGCAAACTTTACCCCCCCATCCCCTAAAGGGCCCATATCTATACAGGAAGAATGCAGAGTCCCTGTAATCACAACTATGCAGGTAAAAGCTGCAATCTCTAAAGCCAAAAATACAGCATCCATGGGACCGGGCAACATCCCAGGCTGCGTTTTACATAAACTTCAGAATGAACTGGCTCCCCACCTAAGCACCATGTTCAATCATAGCCTCACTCAGGCTTTGTGCCCAGTGAATGGTGCTCAGCAATAGTTATCCCACTCCACAAAGGGGGAGCCACCACTGATCCTGGGAACTATCGCCCTATTAGCCTGATGAGCCTGGTCTGTAAGGCCATGGAATGTATCATCATGGAACTCATAAACAAAGACATTGGTAACCTCCAAACTCTGGACCCCACCCAGTTCAGATTTGTGAAAGGCAGATCATGCCTCCTGAACCTGATCGATTTCTGTGAGGTAGTCACCAAAGCTGTAGACGAAGGTAAGGTGGTTCACACAGCCTGTCTTGACCTCGCCAAGGCTTTCAACACCATCTCCTATTCTGGAATTATAGCTAAACTCACTAAACTAGGTATAAATCCCTACATCACAAGATGGGTTGCCAACTGGCTCACTGGCAGAACCCACACTGTAAAAGTTGCAGACTCCAAATCTCACTCAAACCAGTGACAAGTGGAGTACAACAGGGTTCAGTCCTGGGACCTCTCCTGTTTGGTATCTACTTCTCTGAAGTATAGGATAACACAGAAGGCCTTTGGCTAACAAAGTTCACAGATGACTGCAAGCTAGGAGCCATAGTCAAGTTCCCAAATGATGTGTTCATCCTACAGAAGGGCTTCACCGAGAAAGATGCCTGGTATCAGAGCCATGGTCTCAAGCTCAATGCGAAAAAGTGCATTGTCAACCCCTTTGGTAAAAACTCTGTACCCATGAACTACCACATAGGCAGCAGTCTACTTAACACTGAATGTGTAATAAGAGACCTTGGGACCCAGGTGGAGAGTAGTCTCTCCTTTGATAATCATATCACCACAGTAGTCAGGAAATCCTTCTATGTGGCACACCTCACCACAAAAGGGTTCTCATCCAGGAAAAAAGAAGTAATTGTTCCCCTTTACTCGACACTCATTAGACCCATTATAAAGTACATTGCCCCTTTTGGAATGTACCTCACAAGATATCTGCAGCAGCTGAAAAGGCCAGAGAAGTACCTCACAAAGAGGATTACTGGCCTCAAACAGATGCCCTACACTGACCGTCTCAAAAAACTCCAGCTTTACTCCATAGCATATCGCCTACACTGAGGTGATCTCTGCCTAACATATAAAGCTATGTCAAATGCAGAGCTGTTGGACATGCTACACCTAAAGAAATCCCAATCCCTCTGAGCTACACACCCTAGGGACCTAAACCTTGTAACCACAATAAACAGGACATGTTGGAGGGATAGATTCCGGTCCCAGAGACTTCCCATTGTCTGGCACAAGCTACCCATCTATGTCAAGCAAAGTTCCTCATTAGCATTCTTCAAGAAAAATCTTGATGAGTGGATAGGAAATAGGAAATACACCCCGGGGATCACTTCCATAGCTCTGCTCAACAGGGGCACAGGAAAATAACTTTCTTGGGTGGCGTAAGCCAGGGAACCTTGTTGGCTAGGCTTACCTAGGTCCTTGGGCCGACAGCCTAGTACCTACCTATGAACCTATACAGGGCAAATATTTACTACCTAAAGTCAAGGCTTCAGGCCTGGATTGTCTGCTAGTATAGTTCTTTAAGGAGTTTAAACCTTTTGTTAGTTTTCAGACTTCTGGAGCTCTACACTTAGGTATAGTCTTTATGAATCATTCCTAAATTAGACAGAACTGCATCTGCTATCATGGTAAGAAAGGAAGGGAAATCAAAGGGACAAGAAGTCAAATGGGGATCCACATAGTTATCAACTCTTTTTATGGGATAGCTCTAAATTTAGGCAAGGTAATGACATGGTTGAACAGTACCTACACACCCTTGCGCAACCTCTCTGACAATAATTTATTAAGGGGGCAGGAGGCAGGACAGACATTGTTCACTACTGGAGTATTATCTGCCAGAATCAAGTAGGCTGTTTAAGCATACTGGCTCTGTTTATAGAATTTTGTTTCCAAAACATTTGATTGCATAGATGGAATTATTTCATTTATTTTACTTTTGTTTACCAGGAACATCCAAATGGGTTTAGCCAAAGCCCTTTTCAGCAGAGGCCAGAAGAGAAAAGTGTTGCAGATTTTTTATAAAAAATATCAAGATTATGCAAAGAATACTGCAAACAAACAGTATAAAAGTTTATAGAGAGTACATGATATCTTAAACAGTGAGCATAAATTTGCAAAGTACATGAATATTTAAGCAGTGTCTTCTTTCATTTTCCTTCCTTCGGGATCAGAAGGCAATACTTGACCTATGTACATTTTCAACCTGATCCCTTTATGGAGAGGGACAAGCTAGGGATGACTTTGTTTGCCTGTTGTTCTTACTGATAGAAGTGGTTCAAATGATGCTTTGTCAGCAAGTCAATTGACATGGAATTGAAATAGGGACTCAGAATTTCTGGTGGTAAGTTGGTCTGTTTATAATTGTGCTAATGCTTAAAAAACTGAATGAGAGTCTACATTTGATAACAGCTTTACTAGAGATATTTAGGTCCATTTTACGGTTGAAATTTAATTCCACTAAATCTCGTTTTCATTGCAGTCTTACTCCATGGTTATACAGGATACTTACCTTGGGTCAAACTTGTTAGGGACACAGCAGAACTAACTGAACTGAACTGCAGCCCATTTATGGAGTCAGTCTAAACACATCCATATGGATGGAAATGCTCAAGCTATCATTCCAAGGCAAAACCAAAGCAATAAACATGATTATTCTGCACAGAAATGTTTCCTTCCATACAAGAACCTTCCATACTTGTTTTTCAATTTACCACTAAACTCATTTCAGAAATAATGGGCTGCATTTGTGATTTGAAGAAACTAAGAATTTCTCTCCAGAAGGTTATGAAACAGACCTACAGACAATTGACCCCACCCAGTTCGGCTTTGTAAAGGGCAGATCCTGCCTTTTAAACCTGGTTGACTTTTTCACTAGAGCCAGTGATGAGGGCAAAGCAGTCCATACAACATACCTAGGCATCATAGATAAGCTAAACAGCTTAAAAGTAAACCCTTATGTCACTAGATGGGGTGCAAACCTGCAAAGGACAGGACCCATAAAGTTCACCAGCAGACACACACATCCTACAAAAGGCCTCACTAAATAAACTAAATGCCAAAAATGTATAGTCATCCCTTTGGAAAAACAAAGTACCCACAAATTATCACATAGACAGCAACCCACTGAGTCACCTCATCATGAAGGGATTCACATCCAGATCCAAGGATGTCATTGTAATATTCCTCCCTCATCAGACCCATGATTGAGTACAATGCCCCATTTGGTATGTACCTCACCCGGCATTTGCAACAGCTGGAGACCACAAAAAACCTCACCCACAAAAAGGGGAGGGTCTCCAACATATGTCTTATTCTGTCAGACTAAAGAAACTTCAGCTCTATTCAGTAGCATACTGCCTGCTCAGAGGTGATCTCTGCCTGACGACACAATGCCATCCAATCAGGATCTGATGGACATGCTCCACCTCAAAAATCCAAATCCATCAGGACCACAGAAATCTTGATGAGTGGATGGGAGATAGGGGACCTTCATTGTGTCATTACTAGACAGAGGCACAGTATTCTAAATTTATTCTGTACATTTTGTACCATTTCATAAAGCCACATCACTATCAAATGCCCCAGGGCAGATAGCCTGGTACTATACTATGAAACTATGAAACTAACACTGTGGCCTTGTAGCACCCACTCTCATATCTCATTTATTAGATCCAGGAAAATTACAAGACTGATATGAACCATGCTAGATCTTGTTATGCAGTACAAGAAAACTGGGTAAATGACACCAGTGTGATGGAGGATAGGGTGTTACAGTCAAGCTCTCTGGTTATTGAGTCAGAACTGAGACTTGGGAAAGGATCTGAGTCCTGTTGTTGGATAATAAGTGGATAACAGGCAGTTTGGGTCGCAAACCTTTACTCATGCAGAGAGCGTATGTTAGGGAGACCTTCTCTGCCCAGACTCTGGTACATTTTTGCAGTATTTATATCTGGAAACTGGATGGCAACCACCTGAATGCAGATGAATGAAACATGGGTAAACTGATTACATCTGTTACAGACAGGGCATGTCTGCAAGTCCAGGATGACTTGACTAACTTAACCATTTGGGCACAGGAGAATAATATGCTGCTAAATACATTAAAAGCTAAGCATATGAAATTTGGGAGACATAGATTGGAGGGTGAATATTTAACACAACACACAGCAATTGAAATGTATTAATTTAGGGGTAGATCATCCAGCTATGAGTTTTTTTTTCGGACCTCATCGGCCAACTATGCAGGAGACCACTTGTATTCTATCTATGATGACAAGCTTTAGAATTCCATTCCTGCAGCTGTGAGATAAATTCAATATCTCCAGACTTTCAAAGATGAGCTCAGTAATACCTATCAGGCTCCTGATTGTGTTCTTGTTTATCTCCAGGCTAAATGACATCACATACACATAGGCTTTAATATTATCACTGTAAAACCTATAATACTTTTTCTTACAGTTGGCCTAGTTTTTCTCCATTTCACCTCTCTCCAGCTCTCTAACCTTCTCATCTTATTACTGACTGCCTTTCCTTATCCTCTCTCTTTGTGTCATTATTCCTATAACTAAAAGTCATGTGTCTGATAACTCTCCATACCTCCTGTTGCTTTTAGTCTATTATCTTTTTAAATTGTCGCACTATTACACTCCCAGTTTCCCACCTCACCTTTTACTTAACTCTTCTTTCTTACTTAAGCTTCTGCTCCCGTCCCATTTCACACAATCACTAAAGCTGTCACTTCACCTTTCCTCTTATGCATTTACCCTTATAGATCTACCATCCTTTAAATTTACATCTCCTTTGCCAGGCCAGGTTATTCTTACCCCTTTCTCCTACTGTACCCTTATAAAATTCCTTTGTACATCACCCACTAACTTTGTGGTTTATTTTCAAGCCATGGCTCTGATTCCCACTTACCTGTATTTCTAACTCCTAGAAGAAAACTCTGAATTCTGATTCGTGCTTAATTTTTATCTCTGATTCCTAGACGAAAATGCTGAATTGTGATTTTTAGATGATCGGTTTTGATTTTACATGGTATGTCTTTTTTCTTATGTAATTGTGTTTCTTTTGATTTACTTGTACTGATTTTAACATGTAACTACATTGTATTCTTACTGTATGTATGTCTGAGTGTTTCTCCCTTGGCCTCCACTGAAAAGCCTTGTTGGTCTTTCCTGGTAAACAAAAACAAAATAAAATAAATAAAAACAAAAAATGTTAATGATATTTAGAAAACTGTAGGCTATGCAAAAAGATTTTGAAAATCTAGGAAGTCAGAAATTATGAAATCATTGTTTGTAAGTTACATTAGACCCAATTTAAAGCATGGAATGATGATATGGAGGCCTTGTAAGAAATTTGGCATGAGTAAACTGAAAAGAGTAAAGCAGAAATACACCAAGGGCATGCATGTATGTGAAAATTTAAGTTATTATGAAATACTAAAATACCTGAAATTGTGCAGTGTCTCATCTAGATACTTAAGAGGAGGCCTTATTCAGGGACACAGAGCATTTAGAGAAAACTGTCTCTGGGAACATTTGGGGTTATCAAGGAGTAGTTGAGAACCATCAGGCAACTTGCATAGGAAACTAGATAAGAATGAAAGATGCACTAGATGGTTTTCTGAGAAGGTAACTGATGTCTGGAATAGACTACCAAGTTATGTTAAAGCAAGCACTAGTTTACATATTTTTAAGAACAGCCTGGACACTTATTGGGATGACTGTGTTGGTATACAGGCAGGCTATAAGGGCATTATTGTCTGTGCCTGAAATATCTGCATGTATATACAGTATGTATTTGACATGAAGAATTAGACTGCAGTACTAAGAGGATTGAAAAGAAACTCCTACATTTCTTCAGTATTGGTTTATTTAAATCTTTCTTTCTTTCTTTCTCTCTCTTTTTTTGAGTAATTACCACAAACTTCAAATCCCTGCCATCCTGTTTTACTCCTTTTGCCCCCTGAGCCACCACAGTTAGAGGGCACCCTGATGTGTCCTTGTTCCAGTTAGATCTCATGCATCCTGATGAGCAGACCTTTCTCTCATGTGGTCATGCATCACCAGTAACCCTGAGGGGAGTGGGAATGCAGGGCCATGGGATTTTCTGTTAAGCCATGCCTCCTTCTGGCTCGCTTGGCTGACATCACTGTTAGAGGTGCAATGTAACCACAAAGGAAATGGTCTCACCTAGATGATGATTCAGCTCCTGCTGCCGGCCTCTAAGACTACAGCATTATTTCCCACACATCCTTGCTATCATGGCTGATGATGCTATATATACTTTAGCCATCTATCCCCAAGCCACTTGTTGCCTGTAAGTCCTCTCACTCTACCCTATGGATAGATGAGCAAGCTAAGCTTTGTCTACCCCCCTTTCCTCTCACCAGCTCCAACAGGTTCCCATACCACTAATAAAATGTGGGTTGCCTGCATTTAGTTCCTTTATACAAATATAGCTGTCTGGTTTAATATATGATGGTTAATGGTCCCATTCCACGGCTTATCTCTGCAATATATATTTCATGGTCAGCATATAAGTTGCCCCCACCCCTACTGCTGACAACAAGCATAGGTTTTGGGACTTAACCTTCAGCAGAGATAGTGTGGTTCCCGTTGTCAAACCTCTTTTCCACCTTGCTGAATAAAAATATTCCCAATATGTTAACTACATAGGCATCCATTTCGCTGTCTTTGACCTTAAGCTAACCAACAAAAAATGCACTTGGTGTGTACAAAACAGTACCACCAGTTGGTGGTTCATAGCCAGCCACAGAAAGCTACCACTTGCAATTACAATACAATCACTTAATACCCAATTGAGCAAATTAATTTCTATATTTTCTGGACTTTCTGGCAGTAAATATAATTTGTCTGAGTTAAGTTTACTCCTATTTCTTATAGCTTGGTTTTAACTATTACAGTGTCTTCATAGTTAGTTACACAGTACAGGTATTAATTTCTCAGCTCTACGTTACACCATGTTAATAAATGTCGCAGTTATGCTTTTCCTTAGTGTTTTGTGTCTTCTAGTAACTTATTAATTTCTTTGTTGCTGATCATTTCTTAAGTGTGCAAAATCACCCTCATTCTCACAATGTATTATATGTTCTTTACAGACAGTATTGCATGACTGTAACATGGTCATGCTCATTTAAGCTTGTTCTTTCTCTTGGGCTTGAAACGTTCAGTTTTACAGTTTCCTTTTATGTATACTGGTGTTCAAACTATTGCAATAAAAACAAAAATCTGTGTTTTTATGTATGAGATGAAGTACATAGCACCAACAGTGACAACTTTTTGAATGAAACTATGATTAGCAGCATATTACATATACAATATTTAATAAGTTAGAACAGGTGACAGCTCAGAAATGTTGAAATTAAATTGAAAAGAGTCAGGTGACAGGTAAGACATTTTGAAATTAAATTGAAAAGATTATGTTGTGCACTCCCACAACAGAAGTAGAATATAATAAAAGTGGTACTGTAGGATTAGGCTGGTGAGCATGCAGAATAAAATCAATTCAAGAATGGATAAGTGCATGTTATATTCAGCCAATAAAGGAAGAAAGCAGAGCTATACGCTGCAGCTGTGTACCAACAATGTGCTGTGTCCATACCTCTTAACCTCTAAGCACAAGAAATCTCGACAGAAGCAAAAATAATGGGGGGACAAAGGCTCCAAAATAGATACAGATTTTAAATATTGCTCATATAAACATATAGACTACTAGGTTTTACGTTGGCAAGCAATTTCTAAAAGGATATGAAGTCTGAAATTCAAATGTATGTCATTATTTAGTAACTTCAGTCCTTAAAGATTTCCAGAAAACCACACATTTTAAGAAGAACAGACCAAAAATATGCAAAAATATAGACAGATGCGAGGTATGTATCGCAGCTTACAACTTGGCACTTTTAAAGCTATGGTGACATCTAGTGACCAAACTGTGTATTGTACTTGTAGGATGACAGCATTTACTCTGCACATTTTTATAATGAAATCATGTATTTTATCTTATAACTAGTAACAAAACACTGCAGCATATTTTTATTCCCCTCATCTGCCTTTTGGCCTTGCATAGCTTCAGGCTTTTCTCCCTGACTAACTTGCTCATCTGTCACTGAGTCCTACAATGACTTCTTGGTACCCCAAATGTGACAATTTTCCAGGTTGATTCCCCCAACTCCTGTGGAAGTTGACCTCAGTGCTGCTCACTCTCAGGTTCAGGATCAAAGGATCTAATGGGGAGCAATGAGCACAAAGTCCAGGAACTATCATTCTTATATTGGCCAGTCCATGTCCCTAATTGTGGAATGGATAGGGCAGCAACATCAGGACATTGTTGATGCCACCTTGTGTTAGCTTGAAACGTCCAGCAGTCACACAGGCATTGGGTTTTATCCTCTTTCTTATACAGAGATAGGAGACTTGGTACTAGGATAGTTCATCCTATCTGCCTGTTCCACCAACAGTCCAGACCTACTGGCAGCACTAGTCCATTCCTGACCTTAGGTTATCAAAGGCACAGACCAATGCCATCAGCCTGGCTCCAGAAGAACCCTATTTTGTGATGTGGTTTTCATAGTTAAACAATTTCAGGCCAAGAGAAGGATTCATGCTACA
This sequence comes from Protopterus annectens, assembly GCF_019279795.1. Classification (NCBI taxonomy): domain Eukaryota; kingdom Metazoa; phylum Chordata; order Ceratodontiformes; family Protopteridae; genus Protopterus; species Protopterus annectens. The sequence goes on along the minus strand of NC_056744.1, from coordinate 66,300,865 downwards.
ATTTCCCTTAGTGCTTATTGTAGGAACTGAATATGACCCTTAATGGCCATCTTCTGATTCTGAAAGTGCATACTGGAAGTAATGAAAGCTTTGTGTGCAAAGCTTTACATCCAATCATTCCTAGTATGTCTGTTTAAAGGAGACACATTGCAGTATACAGCAAAGTAAATGGAATCTCCATTCTTCTCATTTTTCAACTATGTTGTCCAGAATTGTACTTCATCTTGACTGGAGAGATGAAGACATATAATCCATTGTGAACAAGAAGGGAATTCCAGAGTCGTGTACTGTCATCATTGTGGAATAAGATATGAAGCATGCCTCTAATCAGTGCAAGCTTTGTAAAAATCTGTTAAACCTGAGGATGATGCGGACAACACTTAAGTGAGTCAAGTAGTAACAAGCAAGGTGTAGAGTCTGATGTGAATCTTTCACTAATTATCTATAGCTAGCTTGGTAGAAATGGACATCCTGAAACAATGTAGCAATTGCTTTATGCATACTGACAACTACCTGCTTCTTAATCAAACTGACACAGTGTGCAAAAGATGCAATGTTGGAGGCAAAGCTCTCACATAAAGCCACTGTGTATAGGAAATAAAGGTAGCTCATGCAGGAAAGAAACAATAAAACACAAGATTTCACACCACACCAGTCCTTCACTAGGCATTAAAAGTATTTTTCACATATAATACTCATTAAATAACAAATGGTCACAGTCATGTTATGAAACATCCAATAAAAATATATTTTGGGGAAGAAGTTGTTTGAAACTAATTTGACAGAGCTTGAACCGGCTGCTTTATATAATGTAATTTCTAATTAAATCAAATGTGTTATCAAAAGTGCCAATAAGGTGGTTGCTATAGTGGTTATTGATCCAAAGTTTTATAAAAAATACCATTCGTATGCTCTTGAGTGATAGTAAGGTATATGAATGGCTTGCATAAAGTGAGGTGAATGATATTATACAGAGGGTGAGAAAGGGAATTTATGATCTTTAAACTAATAGTATGTTTCCTATAGATTTAATACATTTCTTTAGTATGGCACATCCTGTTGTTCCTATATATTATGGCCTGCCCAAAGTGCACAGAGATATGAACCCACCTATGAGGCCTATTGTCTTGTCAAAGGGTTGGATAATAGAGGCACTATCTGTATATGTAGAACATTGCCTGAAATGGATGCCCCCTTGATATCTTTTTATAAAAGATTGTAATGATTGTTTTGGCAAAATTACATATTTGGTACATAACGAATATGGGAAGAACAGATTATGTGTTGGTCAGTTTGGATGTAAACTCACTTTTCACCATTATACCTAACATCTATGGGATGGAAGTAATATGTAGTTTTCTTATAAACAAGACAAATAAAAGTGATGTATTTATTAAACACATATGCACATTATTGGGTGTGATTTTTATCCAACAATGTCTTTATCATTCAAGGTGAATTTTTTATACAGAAGCAAGGTGTGGCTATGGGTACACCTGTAGCTAACACTTATGCTAATTTAGTTATGACCGTATGGGAAGAACAGTTTATATTAAACTGTAAGGACTATTCACATCAAATATTTTTATAAGAGGTTTGCGGATGACATATTTATGTTGTAGGGCTGTAAGGAATATTCACATCAAATTTTATTTTATAAGAGGTTTGTGGATGACATATTTATGTTATAGACAGGTACTGTAAATGTGCTAAATCTGTTTGTTGAATATTTAACAACTGTTGTTTTTTTTAAAACTACAGTATCAGAAGCAGACCTCTCAACCAATTGGGGACAAATTTCAACAGAATCAGGGACAAGTCAAGAAAAAATCAGGGGCAATCAGGGACAATTTTAAAATAATATTGCTATTAACTTGAAACATTGACAGAATCAGAACATATGAATGAATGCACATTTTCTGAAGTAAAAGAAGTTTATAACTCTTAATTATTGTCATTATTCATTAAGTGTAATTCTCCACCTTTCCTCCAAAAGTCACTAGTTTTAGGAGGGATTAAGAGGGACACAGTTAAAATTTGAGTCATAATCAGGGACATCCCTGAAAATCAGGGACAGTTGAGAGGTATGATCAGAAGCCTGTATTGAATTTTAGATATTACCATAAAAAAGTCCATAGATGAAATGCTGGACACATCTATTTATCTATTTATGAAAAGATATGAAAAAGAATACACATTTACAACATGATAGTATGCATCCAAGTTTTATATTTAAGAATATCGTGAGGGATCAGATATTGAGGCTGAATAAGTTAGTGACAAATGAAGTATTGTTTCTTGAACAACTGGATCGTATGGAAAGAAATTTTTAGGTATAGGAAATACCGGATGGAGGGCATTAAATATGCAAAGGCGATAGTGATAGGTAAAAGGAATACTGGACAGGGATCAGTTTTTTTTTCTGGTGATAAAAATGATGTTGAACCAATGGTAACTGATAGCATGAATATAGGCTTTAGATATGTGTTAACTTATAATATGAAATCTTTGGATATTCAAAAGAACATTAAGAAGCATTTGGCATATGCTATCTTCTTTAGAGAAGCTCGGGGACGAGTTTTTACAGGTACCCTGCTTCTGTTTCAGAAATAACAGGACACTGAAAAAGATTCTCTGTTGTAAGGAGCAGCAGAATTACATTGATGCTAGATATAGTTATAAAAGGAGACCTGGCCATGTTTAAATGTTGTTGTTGTTGTTGTCTTTCGGCTTTTCCTGGTTAGGGGTCGCCACAGCGGAACTCCGGTCTGCTAATGATTGGCAGTAGATTTTTACATGCCGATTTGCCAGCTCTGACGTACAACCTTCAACGAAGATACACCCATTCACGCATGTCTCCACACAGAAGACGCTTTAGCTGAGAATCGAACAGGACAACGTCTTACTGTGAGGCGACAATGCTACCGCAGCACCACCACTTCAGTCGCTTTGTAAAATCATTTATAGAAGTGCAAAGTTTAATCATCCCCTTTTAAATAAAGAATTTAGTCTATGTCAATATGCAGACTGTGATGGTGAACACTTAGTATATTTAGTGCTGTGTGCCCAGCTTTCTACATTGGTAAAACTATTAGAAAATTAAAATAAAGGATATGTCAACATTATCGGATATTAGGAGAGGAGTAGGTACAAATGCTTTATACATGCATTCTAGGGACAAGGGTGTTGCAGTGTTAACTGTTCTTAAACAAAATATTAGAGGGGGTGACATTGTTTCGTTAATGGAGAGGGAAGAGTATAGGTGGGTTTTATTTTTAGAGTGAACCACACCCCTGGTTTAAATGAAGCTGTGTCAATTAAATCTGTTTTGAAATGCAAACATTTTAGATGAAATTATTGTATTTTTATTAGATGTTTTATAACATGTGACTGCAAACATTTGTTATTTAATGAGTATTGTATGTGAAACAAACCTTTTAATGCCTAATGAAGCACAGGTATGGTGTGAAAACTTGCATTTTGTTTTTTATTAAGCTCTGAGAATTTAACTGAGCTGTTTGGTGTTTATTTTTACATAAATCCACTATAAATAGCAAACAGACTATCAGAAACAAACAGTATCACACTATACCTATCACACACAATACAGACTAAATACATAGACCTTGATATACTGTGGCTCTTAAAAGTACCCTACCTAAACCACAAAGGCCTCCAAAATGTAATCTAAGAAACAAGTAGTCTCAACAACCTCACAAATACTCAACTCAGGCAGTACCCACCATGAAACGGGCACCTAAGACTCTCAGTGTCTCAAATCAAAAGCCCAAAAGACAAATGTGCACACAGTCTGACATCCTTTTCATAGGTGACTCCACAGTGAGGCACACTGATGCACCTGTCATAAGGCTAAGTAAGTAGAGGGTCATGGTTAGATGCCTGTCGGGTGCCAGGATTATCCACATCACCTATGCACTTTCAGTCCTTGCACAAATGCATACATGACATAGTCCTAGTACACATGGGAGTAAACAACTTGAGACATATCCCTGGACAATATGAAGAGAGATAAGATGGAACTCTTGGAATATTTGACAAAGGCAAGTATGAACCCAGACTTTAGCAGCATTTTACCATCACCAAGAATGATGCAGCAATACAAATAAAAGATTATAGACTTTTAACAACTGGATTTGCTTCTGGTATCATTCATGGGGATCCAACATATCTTAGCCGGGGGGGGGGGGTGGTAGATTTTTCTAAAAGCTTTACCCGAGATGACCTGCATCTATATCTACAAGTCTTTTATGTGTTGGCTAACACTTTGTCCACCCCCCTTAGTACCTTTTTAGGCAATGTTATTCCTGAAAAGCTGAATAACATAAAAGTATTAGTGTATTGGTGCTCAATGCAAAACAATGTCACCTCCTACAGGCACTACTTATCATGGAATGCATTGATATGTGCACTGTCATGGAAACCTAGTTCAAGACCTGTAATAGTAACCTATCAGTGCAGGGTTTCAACACCAACCGCACATTCAGGCCCACTGTACTAGAAGAAGGCAGTAAAGGTGGCAGTGTGTCTATAGTCATAAAACAAAATATCACCTCTAGACTTGTTAGGATAATAACCTAGAACTCCTTCACATCCGGCTTACCATTAACAAAACTCCTTATCACATCACAGCTAAACCATCTATGTCCCCCTTGGCGCATGTCTCCTATCTGACTAGTATGGAGTCCCTATAAATTGTAGGTTAGGCCCAACATTATTTTTCTAGTGGACTTCAACTACTATTCCATTAACTGGAAGACTTGTACATTCCGCAACAAGTATGTCCAGGGATTTCTGGACTTCATAAATACAAATATTTTCGACCAGTTAGTCCATACCCCGACTCAGGGAGACAAAATCCTGGACATGGTCCTCGGCAGTATGGGACAGATGTATTCCCCAACAATTGTAACTTTCTCCCTCATCAAAATGGACCACAAATCAGACACATTCACCATAAGATTGAAGATGGAAGCATCCTCAAATACCTCATCAGTCAGAGCTTATGCAATAGCTAATCTACGAAAAATGAGTGATGACCTGGCTAAATTCTAAACCCTCCTCAAACCAGATGACCCCACTGCATATGCCAAATTCTATACACATGTGAATAGCTATATAGATGCATACATTCCCCTCTGATGAAAATAAAATGCAAAATTTAAAAATAAAACCCTAATTTGGAAACCAAATATAAACAGGCTGTACAATTGATGAAAACGCCTCATTGTATACACTAATAAATGTAACTATCAAGAAGTTAAAAACACTCTTGCTAAACATAACAAGCAACTCTACTTCCTGATCAAATTAACCAAAGCTAGACATGAGGTAAAAATATCCACCCAGGAAAAAGACAACCTAAAATACTTATTTAACTGTGTTAGAAACCTGAGAAACAATGCCCAGCACAGCACAGAGCTAAAAGTAAGTGATATCACATCCGCAGACCATGGGGACATAGCAGGTCTACTAGCAGATACATTGAGATCTAATTTCACCCCCCCCTCTCCTACATTTCTAGATCACATCTCTGCATCTATACTCCTCTCACATCTCCCAAGAATAAGTCCTGAAAGCACTTTGCAAAGCCAAAAACACTGCTTCTGCAGGTGTGGATAACATACTAGGCTGCCCACTGACTAGGACCTGTCAAACCAACTACATATGCTATTCAGTATCCGTGTCCAAGCAGGCTTTGTGCCACATGAATGGATGACAGCAATAGTCATCCGTCCTGCACAAAGTACGATATCAATGGACCCAGGTGATTACTGACCCATAAGTCTGACCAAACTCATCTGTAAGGCTACAGAATGTATCAGTATGGAATTAATAACATAGATAAAAAAAAAAAAAAATTTAATCAATTTTTTGGTTTTAATGTTTTTATGTAACAATTACTACTGTTTATATTTGTTTCTGTTAATAAAATTCCTCTGTTAATTTTGTATTTTTCCTGAGCTCTTCCTGGGCCTCTACTGAACTGAAAATGGACATGTATCCAGTTAGACTTGCGGTCAAAAAAAATAAAAAGATAACCTACAAACTATTGACCCAAGCCAGTTCAGTTTTGTTAAGGGTAGGTCCTGCCTGCTTAACTGGGTTGACTTCTTCAAGAAGGCTACTGAAGCAATGAAAGAGGGAAAATCAATACACACTACATATATAGACATAAAGACATTCAACATCATCCCGCAGTCAGGTATTGTTGATAAACTGTCCAAGCTAAATGTTAATCCCTATGTATCACATTGGATAACAAACTGGATCCAATTAGAACCCAGGAAATTAGGGTAGGTGACTCTACCGCCACCAAAACACCTGCCACTAGCAGTGCACCCCAGAGTTCACTCCTTGCTGGCACTTACTTCTCAGAGGTCAAAGCTAATGTAGAGGGTTTGCAGATGACTGTAAACTTAGTGTGATCATAAACTATCCAGAGGAAACTAAGATCCATCAAAAAGGCCATTCTCAAGCAAACAGCTAGTGTCATAATCATGGACTAAAACTAAATGCCAAAAAATGTATGACAGACTCCTTTGGCAAGCATGATGTCCCCTGTAGCTATCACATTGACAACACACCCTTGAAAATTGAAACTGTAGTTAGGAATCTGGGAATATATGTAGACCAGAAACTGTCCTTCAATCACCATGTAGCCACTATTGTAACAAAGTCTTATATCATTGCGGAGTCTATTAGTAAGGGTGAGGTATCTAGGACCAGGGATGTGATCAATCCACTGTATTCAGCACTTATTAGGCCAGTCATTGAGTATAATGCCCTCTTCAGTATGTACCTGTCCAAACACTTACCACAACTTAAATTATGAAAATGCTTTCTCAAAATCATAAAAGCAATACTTATCATCTCAAAACCTTGTTCCTCTTCTCACTATCATACAGACTACCGAGGGGTGATCTTTGCCTCAATGCAGAACCCAAACAGACAATGTCCTCTCTCATCTGCAATATTGGCATAAACACCCATGTCTGCAATATAAACAGAACATGTTGGAGGGATAGATATGGATCACAGATAATACCACTTTGGAATTGTCTTCCTCATCACATAAGCCAAAGTACTTCCCTTATCCTAGCCAGTTGCAGTCTGGATGAATGAATGGGGAAACCACAAATTCATACATGATATAGCACCCTTGTCTTTTATGGCAAGGGGTAACATGTGTTATTCATAATTAAATTACAAGGGTTAACAACTTCATGGGAATGCAGGGATAAGCTTCTTAAGATCCCCAATGGATCAATACAAAGACATGCATCTGGAACATTTCTCTCTGGGACTTCGCTGAAAAGTGGCTTTGCTCCAAGTTTGACTTTCCTGGTAAACAAATGTTAAATAAATAAATAAATACATAAATAAAATCAATAGCCTGCTAAGTAACTATGAACCTACAAACCAAAGGTTAATGCTCCTGTTACAGTACATGTATAATTCAGTAGTTATGAGGAAGGATGAGCAGAAATGGTTTTCACTGCTGTCCGTCACTCAAGACATCATGAGTGGCCTTCTTTTCTATATGATTAAACTTATAAATAAATGTATTTATTTATTATTTTACATTTGTTTACCGGGGTGGTCTGACTGGGTCTACAGAGCCCATTTTCAGCAGAGGCCCGGGGAGAATAGCTCCACATACAGTACAATAAAAAATACAGTAAAATCCATACTGTACAAATCACATCAGAAATACTATAGAAAATAAGTTGAAAGAACAAACTATGTTACACAATTTTACAATTTATATACTACACATCTAGACGACTCTGTAGAGTTAAAAACATTATAGACAATAATAGTCACTCTCATTATACATGATGCAGTGTCAAAAAAATTAGTATGTAGGTAGTGCAATGTGTGACGTTGACTGCTATAGGACATGACCAAAAAATAAATAAATAAGTAAATAAATAGAATGTTAGTTTCAGTTAGGAAAATAGTAACCAGAAAGATAGTGAGAGAGTTGAGAAGAACAGAAGCAATACAGCCTGAGCAGTACCTTAAAGATATGTTATAGAAACAGAGAAGGAGTTAGAAGAGCCTTAGGATCTTGCAGTCTGTGAGGGTTTGAAATGTGACAGAAGAGGAGGATGAGGCTAGTGTTTAAGAAGAGGAAGTGCTGAGCATCAGGAAGGCTTTATGCAGGAGCAGAGCCATATCTTTTTGAGATGATTTTTTAAAGAGGCTTTGAACTGGGTTAGGCCAGGCATAGACCTGGTAGCTAGAGGCAGTGAATTCCAAAGTATAGCGACAGAGTATGAATGCAGAGAGTGACCTGGTTTTCTTGTGGGTTTTGAGTTAGCTAAGAGATTTTTGTCTTCTGATCATAGGGATTGATTTGATGTGTAAGGTGTGACTAGATTGGCTAGTACAGGACAGGCAGTAGGCTTGAAAATAAGGTTGTGCAAGGTGGATAGCTGAATAAAGGCATGTTGGTTGGGGAGTTCAAGCCAGTTTAATTTTAGGAGTGGTTTACAGTGGTGTGTGTGATATTTAGAGTTTGTGGCAAACTTAGCAACTTTGTTGTAGCACTGTTCCATCTTCCTTATAGTAGAAGTTTGTAAGTTAGTTAGGATGGGGCACCATAAAGAAAGGAGGGAAGTAAAAATGTTTTTGCAAGGGTAGTTTTGGTTGCTGCAGTAAGGAAATGTTTGTTTCTATACAAGAGTCCCAGCTTTTGATGAGTTTTCTTTATATTTTGCTGTATATGGGGGTTGAATTAAAGTTTATTGTCAATGCAAACTGGCCTGCAGATGGAACCCACAGTGTGAAAGTAACTGACTCCAAGTCTGACTGCCGCCCAGTCATGAGTGGAGTCCCACAGGGTTCAGTCCTGGGTTCTCTCCTGTTTGGTATATACTTCTGTGAAGTCCAGGCCAACATGAAGGGACTCTGGCTGACAAAGGTTGCAGACGATTGCAAGTTGTGAGCTATTATTAACTCCTCAAGTGATGTTGACATCCTACAGAAAGGCCTCACTGAGACCAATGACTGGTGTCATAACCATGGCCTTAAACTCAATGCCAAAAAATGTGTCGTTATCCCCTTTGGGAAAATTCGGTTCCCATGAATTTCCGCATCAGTGTTAGTCCACTGAACACAGAAGGCGTTTTAAGAGATCTGGGAACACGGGTTGACAGCAACCTGTCTTTCGACCACCACATTGTCACTGTGATCAGAAAGTCCTTCTATGTGGCACATCTCATTACTAAGGGTTTTGCATCCAGGAAGAAAGAGGTCATTGTCTCCCTCTACTCTTCCCTCATTAGGCCAATCATCGAGTACAATGCCCCATTTGGCATGTACCTCACTAGACACCTGCAACAACTGGAGAAACCACAAAAGTACCTCACAAAGAGGATTCTAGGCCTTAAACACTTGTCCTATATGGACAGACTCAAAAAACTCCAACTATTCTCTCTCATATCACCAACATAGAGGTGATCTCTGCTTGACTTATAAAGCCATGTCTGTCCCAGCTCTGTTAGAAATGCTGAATCTAAAGAAATCCCAATCCCTCCACACCACACGGTCCAGCGACCTCAACCTCATTACCACAATCAATAGAACGTGCTGGATGGACAGGTTCATAACCCAGAGACTTCCCATGCTATGGAATAAACTTCCCATACATGTCAAACAGAGCACCCCGGGGATCACTCCAGTGGCTCTACTTGACAGAGGCACTGGAAAATAAGGTTGGGTGACACAATGCCAGGGTAATCCTATGGGCTAGGCTTGTAAAGGCTCCAGGGCCATTAGCCTAGTATACACCTATGAACCTATGATAACTCCTAGAAGTTTGGTTTCCTGCATTATTTCTATGGCAGTGTTGTCAGATGCACGGATGTTAAAATGATCAGTGACAGGGGAGGTGTTTTTGGGATGAAAGAGCACTAGTTTTGTCTTCTTTGGATTAAGAAAGGGTTGGGCATTTCTTAGCCAGGATTCGATTGCAGTAAAGGACTGTTAAGTTTTTTGAAGTAGTTCTGGTAGTGATTGAGCAGTGCAGATTATGGTAGAATCATCAACGTCCTGAATGAGGGTCCCAGGGTGTGAGGCAGTTTGAAGGCTGTTTGTGTAAATGTTGAAGAGTAAGGGTCCTAGGATGAAGCCTTGAGGGACTCCAATAGGGTTGTGGAGAAAGGGTGAGAGTTCATTGGACCATTTCACTGTTTGTTTATGATCCTTGAGGTAGTTCTGAAACCATTTTGCGGTGTTATGTGAGAAGTCTAAGTTAGACAGTTTGTTTAATAGTAAGCGGTGAGACACTGTGTCAAAGGCCTTTGAGAGATCAAGGAATACTGAGGCTGTATAGGATCCTGCATCTCTGGCCTTGTTCATAGTGTCTGTAAAAGATAATAGGGCTGTAGCTGTGCTATGGCTAGGTTGGACGCCATGTTGAGTTTTGGTTAAAAGATTGTTTTGCAATAGATATTGCATTACCTGCCAATGGATATCCCTCTTGAGAATTTTGGATATGGGTGATAAGATGGATATAGGACGGAAATTGGAAAGATCAAAGGAGTTGCCTCCTTTGTGGATGGGGGTGATGTGAGATTGTTTCCATATGGTAGGTACCTCTGATTCAGATAAAGACCTATTTATAAGGATACTGATTGGGTAGGTGATTGAATTAGCAGTCAGTTTGAGGTAGTGTGGTGGAAGATTATCAGCTGAGGTAGAGCAGGGTTTTGCAGGGTTTTAGTTTATGTAGCAGTTTCTTAATGTGCCAGTAGGTATGGGTAGAAGTGAGAATGGGGTTTGTATGACATTTTGTTGAGTAGGGGGGTTATTAATGACAGGGTTAGAAGTAGTTGATGGTCTGGGGTTAGTGTCTGAATAGGTTGAAGGGTGGGGATGGGGGGGTCCAGCATTAGGAGTGTTAGTAAGTAGGTCTGATATTGATTTTATAAAGTGCTTGTTAACATTTTCAGCTATTTGTGATGAAGGGGTATCAGGTGATAGAGTGTGGTCTCTGTTTGTTCCAGGCTTAAGTAGAGAAGATATGGAGTGCCATCATTTATTGGGGTTGATTTTATGTTGGAACTGAAGCTGGGAATAATATGACTTCTTATCTCTGTTGATTAGTTTTGTCACTTTGTTGTGTAGTGTTTTGAAATTAATGTGATTTTGTTAATTTTTGTTTTGTTTCCAGGTTGACCAGGCTAGGTACCTTTGCTTCATCAGGTGTTTACATTCCTTAGAGAGCCATGGTGCTGGGTTCTTTTTGATTCTTTTCATGCGAATGGGAGCTGGAGTATTAAGTATGTGAAGGAAGGGGTTATTAAAGTATAGTACAGCATCATTAAGGGGTAGTTGTTTAAGGGTGTCCAGTCTATTTCATGTAGGAGATGGTTGAATTTATGCTGACAAAAATTAGTTGAGTTCCTAACTGATCTTACAATGTGGACTCTTAGTTGTTAATAGTTTGCTCTAAGGGAATAAGCTGGCAAATGATCACTGAGGGAGTTAGACAGTGTACATGAAGAGGGGCAATTGGCAGTGTGGGATACTAGGATCCAGTCTACGGTTGTTTGGCAGATGATATCTTTGCTGTATCTTGTTGGAGTATTGATGAGCTGAGAAAAAAACATACAGATTTATACTATTTGTGTGGGAGTTGGAAGCTATGATTTGTCAATCTATATTTACGTCTCCTAAGATTATTGTTTCGAGGTTTATTGTTTGAGATGTCCAGAATAAAATATTTTCCAACACTGGTATGTTGTTACCTGATGGGATATATATATTACTATTATGTAAATTCTTTTTGATATGTTGAGGTTCAAAAAAGAGATTAGTACCTCATCATTGGAAAAGGTGGCTATATTACTGGTGTAGGGTGTGATGTTGAGCGTAGAGGGATATAGAAGGGCTATCCCTCTCCCCTTTTTTTTAATATCTATCTCTTCTGGTTATTGCAAATTTTGGAGGTATTATTTCTGATTCTTTTTTCTGAGCCATGTTTCTGTAAGGGCTAGTATGTCAGGTTTATTTTGATCAATCCAGGCATGCAATCGGGCTATTTTATTACATATACTTCTAAGGTTCAGTGTAAGTATGTTTAAATATTTGGGGTTACTCTTGTGGTTAGGATTAGAGGTGGGCCAGGGTTAGGCTGTATGTCTCCACATTTGAGTAATTAGGTAATGACCGGAGGAGTACCATGGGAAGTGTTTTATATTCCTAGGTGATGATACTGGTGTCAAGTGTGGTTTTGTAGGAGGTGAGGAGGCCAGTTTGTGGCTTGAATAATATGGGAGGGTATAGGGTAAAAGCTGAGAGGAGATACGTGAGAAGCTGTGTTGCTTATTGGGGTGATGGTTGGAGGAGGTTGTTGATGTGTAGCGATGTGTGGGGGTAAGTGAGGATATACCTGTAGCGAGGTTGAGAATTCAGAGTAAAGAAGCTAAGCAGGTTAGGAGGAGCATGTCAACTGTGATAGAGGGTTTAACAATAGTAAAAGTGGTAGTTATGTGTTAGAATGTGATATCAGGTATCGACAGAGACTGTTGTCTTGTGATGTGTGCAGCTGAAGGTAAGGTTGGAAAAGTTTTGACTTCAGGGTGGGCTTTGACAATGTGGTTATGTGTTTTGCCCTGTGGTTTGTGATAAGGAAGGGTGGGGGAGATGTGACTGGTCAGTAGTGCAATTATGACACAATGTTAGTTTATGTGTATAATAGAAGAGAAGGTGGTAAGCCTGGAGTTAATGTAAGACAGTTTGAGGTGGTGATAGTATTGTGATGGTAAAACAGAGTCAGATGCAAAGAATTATAGTAGTGGGGATGACAATTCAAGCTGATGGATGTAAGGGGAAGCAGATAAGTTTGGTTAAATAAAAGTAGGTAAGGTGAATGAAATGTGGGTGTGGACAAGGTAGAGTTGTATATGACTGGATCAGAGGAATGAGGGTATGTGGTTTGCTTGGGATATGAGTAGAGGTGCTGGGGGACGGTGGGATATGGGGGAAGGGCAGGGTAGCGGACTGAGTGAAGCGAACGGAGCAGGAACAAACCCTGTGGAGAGTTTACCACCATAAACAATCAGTGAGGTAGAATGTTCCTGGATACAAAGACAAGGTGACTGAACTCTAAAAACTTGACCTGAGTCACAGCATCTAATATTATAATTATGGGCTCTTCAAATGTCTTTTCCAGGGATCTTTTTCACTAGGAGTAAAATATGCTGAAGTGTTAATGTAGCTTCCCCTTCAACAGTAAAAGGCCTGTGAGTGTGGGTAAGTAGGGGTGGGGATATCCTTCCAGCAGATTCAACACTACAAACAGGACACACTAGTGCAAGACTTAACAAATTAAATTATTATTCTGAATCTATGAATGTGCCTTATATAGATTTAACTCTGTATTTTTCCTTGTGGTTTACCACCATAAACAATCAGTGAGGTAGAATGTTCCTGGATACAAACACAAGGCGACTGAACTCTAAAAACTTGACCTGAGTCACATCATCTAATTTTATAGTTACGGGCTTTTCAAATGTATTTTCCAGACATCTTTTACACTGATAAGAGTAAAATATGCTGAAGTGTTAATGTAGCTTCACGTTCAGCAGTAAAAGGCCGGTGAGTGTGGGTAAGTAGGGGTAGGTTATCCTTCCAGCAGATTCAACACTACAAACAGAACACACTAGTGCAAGACTTAACAAATTAAATTATTAGTCTGAGTCTATGAATTTGTCTTACATAGATTTAACTCGGTGTATTTTTCCTAGTGAACTTTTGCAACTGCAAGTGAACTTCAGCTGTGCAAGTTCTTTAGGTAGTAGGTTGTTTCAATAGATTTAACTCAGTGTATTTTTTCCTTGTGAACTTTTGCAACTGCAAGTGAACTTCAGCTGTGCAAGTTCTTTAGCAGTAGGTTGTTTCACTTCTTGTAGAGTGAAGTAGCTGGATGGAGAGAACACTTGGGACAAGGGGTAAATATATATATGTTTTTTTCTTTCAGTGAAGCATACACAGTCAAGATGAATGACTTAAGAGATGTTAGGCATGATATACATTCCAAAACAAAATAAACTTCTATGAAATAAGCAAAATGGAGAAGTCACATGTCATACTGAACTAGATACTGGTATCATCATATAAATATATATATATATATATATATATATATACATATATATATATATATATATATACATATATATATATATCTATACATATATATATATTCACACAGTTATTTATATATATATACTTACACACACACACACACACTTATTTTTATATATATATATATATATATATGTATATATATATATATATATATATATATATATATATATATATATATATATATATATATATATATATATATATATATCTACATATACATATATAGATGCGTCTTCTTCTTCTTCCTTTGGCTGCTCCCGTTAAGGGTCGTCTCAGCAGATCAACTGTTTCCATTTCTTCCTGTCCTCTGCATCTTGCTCTGTCACAACAGCCACCTGCATGTCCTCTCTCACCATATCCATAAACCTTATCTTAGGCCTCCTTCTTTTCCTGTTACCTGGCAGCTTCATCCTTAGCATCTTTTTCCCAATATACTCTACATCCCTCCTCAGCACATGTCCAAACCAATGTAATCTTGCCTCTCTGGCTTTGTCTCCAAACCTTCCAACCTGGGCTGACCCTCTAATATACATATTCCTAATCCTGTCCATCCTCGTCACACCCAGTGCAAATCTTAACATCTTCAGCTCTGCCATGTCATGCTCTGACTCCTGCCTTATTGTCAATGCCACTGTCTCCAACCCGTATAACATAGCTGGTCTCACTACCCTCTTGTAGACCTTCCCTTTCAGTATGTCATCTGGACGAACAGCCTTTCCATTCTTCATCCTCTTCATAGCTATCCTTACTTCCTCCTTGCTAATCCACTGCACTTCATGATTCACTATATGCACATCATCCAACTTTCTCTCCCTCTCATTCTCTTCATTCATCAACCCCTGAAAGTACTCTTTCCATCTGCTCAGCACACTCTCCTCACTTGTGAGTATGTTTCCCTCATTATCCTTTATCACCCTTATCTGCTGCACATCTTTACTAGCTTGGTCCCTCTGTCTAGCCAATCGGTACAGGTCCTTTTCTAACTCCTTAGTGTCCAACCTTTTATACAACTCTTCATACGCCTTATTCTTAGCCTTCACCACCTCTCTCTTTGCCATGCACCTCATCTCCTTATACTCTTGTCTACATATATAGATGTGTATGTATATAAATAACATATATGACTACTACAACATTAACTTCCACCATTGGAATGTGAGCAGTAATTAGAAGAACATGCATGTCTGATGATTTTCACAAAAAGTCATTGAAGGTCAAGTTCATACCTCTCAATTGTCTAGCTTTTTGCAGAATGTCCAGTTTTGGCCACAAATTTTAGGTCTGTCCCTCTAAAAAATTGTGTTCTTCTGACAAATCAGCGAAGATTGATGTCACTAAATAATGACATCTATTTGGGTTTTAGACTTCATATCCTCAGGAAATACATGCTAATACAAAACCTGTCATTTTAACAACTTTCTAATTTTCTAAGATCAGTATTTAAAATTTGTCCACGATTTTGGGCCCTTGTACTTAAAAGGTGAAAAGTATGATTAGGTGTAGTGACCTGGTTGAATGAGTTGTAAGTGGACTGCATATAGTTGACTAGGCAGATGATTGACAGATGTATGAGATCGCACAAATCCAGGAGTTGGAGAATTTGCCCTTACCCTGTGTTTGTGTGCTCTCAGAGTTAATATACATAATTAGGAGATATATATATATATATATATATATATATATATATATATATATATATATATATATATATATATATATATATATATATATATATATATATATATATATATATATATATATATATATATATATATATATATAATTATGTCATGAAATCTAGAAAACACAAAAGCGAAAATCTCAAATGGTAGAAAAAAATCAAGGATCACAAAACATTGAATGACTCATGAGTGAAACACAAAACACTGAATACTTCTCTCCCACTAAAATAAAGCTCTACCCCAGCTACAAAACTGATCAAATGCCTTCTTGGCAGTGATATTGTTAGGGAAAGGGTTTTTAGTGAAGGGTTAGGGTTAGGGGCAGGGGTAGGGTTACGGTTAGTGCTCATGATTAAGGTGGGCAGGAGGAAGCCTTCATGCCCACCTTAGTCATGTGTGCTAATCATAACAATAACCTAGCACTACTCCTGCCCATAGGCCTAACCTTACACATTACATTACTAAAACCTCTTTCCCTAACAGTATCACTAAACAATACAAAGGGATGCAGAACACTGACAACAAAAAACATGCGCAACACTGAATCTATCCCTAGCTGAACCCTTACTCTAACCCTGACCTGCAAATACTTGCATATTCACAACTGCTATAACATAGTCTTGGACAGTTTCATAACCAACATTTTTTTCATTCAAACATTTATTTTCCTGCATACTTCTGTTTACCTAGATTGTATAAAATTAAAATTAACCATATGTGATTCACTCAAAATAGCATTCACCTATTTGTGCATTCTCTCTTTTTATGCCCACAAAACCTTTTTACCAAATGTGTATTGTACCTTCTGAGCAACAAAATATCCCTGAATGTGTGTGGTCTTTTCTAAAAAGATTTCAAGCCTGCATAAACTAAAGCTCTGCAGGTGATTCCTTGCTGGGTGAAGAAAGGAAACCTATAGTTTTTTCTTTGACTTGCTGATATCGCTGCTTTCTGTTTTACCTGCTCCATTTTGTTTTCTGTTTTAAGAAATCTGCTTGGCCTCGTGTTTTTATTCTGTGTGAGAGATAGACACTTAAATTATCTAGGCTGCACATTTCACATTTTTTCATTGGTTAAATTGCCTCTTGACTGCACCTTTTAAACTGTATTTTAATTAATTGCTACATTATTTCTGCTTTTTACTGTTTGCAACTACATCATTTTCTGCACTTGATTTCAACTGTACTGTTAGCCTGGATAGCATAGTCTAGATTCAGATCTGTTGAATCTAGCCTGCTATTCACTTTCGTTTCACCTGTATTTAAGCCACGCATTTGTGCTCAATTAACCAGAGCTGCTCTATGTTTAGCATCTTTTGCCAGAGGTCCAGAGTGTTTCTGCTGAATCCAAGGCAGCCAAGGCTAAAACAAGAAAATAAGTATATGTTGTGATTCTACTGCACTTTTTAAGCTGTATTTTACCTAACTGCTGCATTATTTTTGCTTTTTACTGTTTGCGGCTTCATCATTTTCCACACTTGATTTCAACTATACTGTTAGCCTAAATAGCACAGCCCAGATTCAGAACTGCTGAATCCAGCCTGTTATTGATATACTTGAGCATTAAACCAGTCATATTAAAATAGGATGAGCTCCCCTGCACCTTTGTGGCAGAAGAGTATAGATCCAGCCTTGTCTGAGCTGGGAATTGCTAGAGGAAGGTTCATTGTGTGCTTTCCTATTGGTAGATTAGCTTAAAAGTGTTTGTTTCACCTGTATTTACGCTTTGTGTTTTAGCGTTGTTGCTCACCATGCAGTAGGGATTAGTGGTGCCCTGTACAGCTACAAATGTCTCGAAACACAATTTTTCCCTAGACATCTGTCAGTGGAACCCTCCCAAACTTCCTTGCTGCACTACAGGCACATCAGGTGTGCACTGAGCAGCATCGTCATGCTTATCATCCCTAGCCTTCAATAGAACAAGTCCCTTTGTTGGTCCTAGTGCAAATAACTAGTCTAAGTAAACGTCTCTCTTCCCTTATAGTACATATGATAAAAACCTGCTGTAATGGACAGGCAGTTTCCCATCATTTCTCCAGCCAGCCTAATTGACATGGGCATCCTGAGGCAATGTAGTAATTGCCTCATGTATACTGACAACCACTTACTCCTAAAACAAACAAATACTCTATGTGAGAGATGTAACTACACTATGAAATTGGAGTCAGTTCTTTCATGTAACAACAAACCGGACATCAAACCGGTTGTCAGGAGACACATTTCACTCCTCACACAAAATAAGGTCACAACACATAAATCCACATATTTGGAAGTACTCACTAGAAGCCTACCAAAAGACCAGAGACCTCCAAAACGTAAAGCGCTTGCACACACTGCTATGCAAATAGTTACCACTACACACGGCAACACATACACCGGTGTCTCGGAAAATAAGCCCCTAAGGCAACATACTTCAAAACCTAATGTCTTAGTCATAGGATACTCCATAGTGAGACACACAGATGTCCCCCTCACCAGGCTGCACAAAGAGAAGGTTGTGGTCAGCTGCCTGTCAGGTCCCAGCATCTGTCAAATCATTCATACACCATTATGACTCTGTCATAGTTCATGTTGGGGTGAAAGACTTGAGACTTACCAGTCTGGACTATATGAAGGGAGACATGACCGAACTCTCAGATAATGTGTCCCAGACAGGTATGACCCTAACCCTAAGCAGCATTCTACCTTCACCTAGGATGATACCACAATATAAACAAAAATGATTGACTTCAACAATTGGATTAGCTTCTAGTGTCAGTCAAGGGAGATCCAGTATCTGTCATTCTGGGAAGACATGGTTAACAGGCCCCTCTATATTGCCATAGATGGTTTGCACCTGTCTCCCATACGCTTTCTGATACTGCCAAAGGCACTTGTCTCTCCCATAGTACCTTTTTTTTTAGGCAATGTTAAAACAATAACATTTTTGACATAACAAAATCCACTCAAGACAAGCTAAAGGTTTTGCTGTTGAATGCTAGGAGTCTGAACGGGAAGCGGCACTCCCTGGAAGCACTCCTCACTTTGGAAGATGCAGACATTTGTTTGGTCACTGAGAAATGGTTCAAGGCCATAGAGAGCACCCCAGTCGTGCAAGACTACAATGCCTTCCATGTGTTCAGACTTCAAAATGACCATGAAAGGTGTAGCCATCTTCATTAAGGCCAAGTGCATCTCAAGATTGGTCAGACAGTATGATTCTCTCAAACTACTCCATGTCCAATTAACTATAGGCAATATAGGCAAAGCTCCCTACCACATCATTGCTAGCTATTGGTCCCTCTCCATGAAACAATTAAAGCACACCACCTACCTGGACTTACTGGAGTCACTGACCATACAGCCCAACACCTTAGTCATGGGAGATTTCCCTCCATCGACTGGGAGATATACATGAGCACAAACATGCTTGCCCAGCGGTTCCTGGACTTTATTAACACAAATGATCTGGAACAGATAGTCTGCACCCCCACAAGGGTCTCAGATGTCCTAGACATAGTACTCAGCAACATTGGAGGGGATCACTACACTCCCCCCGTGTGTTGCTGTTCCTGGTAAAGTTGGACCATAAATCAGTCTCATTCAAAGTAATGTCTGGACACCACAGGAGCAAAAAAAACTAAAAAAACTTTTCCAAAGCAAGCTACAGCCTACTAAGCAATGGTATAAGCAGAGGAAGAATTCCCTCCACAGATTGAACAAGCAAATCAGAAATCTTTGTAAAGTCCTCTAAATAATCATAAGGCATTCTATAACTATATTCAACATCTAAAAGGGAATGCCCAGCTATGTGATGAACTGGTAGTGGATGGCACCACTCATACTATACTGGTGGAAATTGCCAACCTGCTAGCTGACAGATTTGGCACAAACTTCACACCTTTGTCCCCACCAGCCATACCCCAAAGCATACCTGACACCAGTCATATGCTTAGTTTCTCTAGAGATTAAGTCATGTCTGCACTCTCCAAGGCCAAAACACAGCCCCAGTTGGACCAAATAACATCCCAGGTTGCTTACTAAGAATCTAAAACAGGACCTAGCGGACCCACTTGGCATTCTCTTTAACCACAGCCTGAGAACTGGCGTTGTTCCAGCATAGTGGAGAACAACAATAGTAATTCCCTTGCACAAAGGGGACCTATCAACTGACCCTAGAAACTAACCAGCTTCATTTGCAAGACCATGGAAAGAATCATCATGGACCTTATCAACAAGGAAATAGGTGATCTTCAAACCCTAGACACAACCCAGTTTGGCTTTGTTAAGGGTGGATCATGCTTTTTAAACCTATTCTTTGAGAAAGTCACCAAAGCCCTGGATGAATGTAAGACAGTGCATACCACCTATCTTGACGTAGCCAAGGCTTTTGCCACAATCTCCCACTCAGGCATCAACTCTGTTCGCTGGAGATCAACCCTTATGTCATTAGATGGGTAGCCAGTTGGTTCACCGACAGAACACATACTGTCAAAGTTGGTGACTCCACCTCTACCAGTAGATCTGTCATCAGTGGTGTACCACAAGGACCTGTGCTGGGCCCTTTACTGTTTGGAATCTATTTCTTGGAAGTCCAGGCAAAAGCAGACAGCCTGTGGCTTACCAGGTTTGCTGCTTATTGCAAATTGGATACAATCATTAAGTTCCCCATGATCTTAACATATTACAGGAGTGGCTAAAACAGACAAATTATTGATGCATTGGTGTCAAAGCCACGCTCTAAAACTAAATGCAAAAATGTGCATTATTATCCCCTTTGGCAAAGCAGAATTCCCTGCTAATTATAATTTTGACAGCACCTCCCTAAATTCAAACCCAGTAGTGCGAGATCTGGGAACACAGGTTGATACAATCTGAACATTGACCACCAAGTTTCCACAGTGGTAAGGAAAGCCTTCTACTTTGCGCATCTCATAAGTAAGGGCATTGCATCTAGATCTAAGGATGTAATAACTCAACTGTACTCGACCATCATCAGACCATTAATAGAGTACAATGATCCCTTTTGTATGTATCTCACCAGACACCTGTAGTAGCTGAAGAGACCACAGAGGGTTCTCACCAAGACAATACAGGGTCTCCAAACTATGACCTACATGGATAGACTGAAAGTCTCATCACTGTACTCTGCATCTTATAGACTGAAGAAAGGCAACTCGTGCCTGGCAGACCCTGCCCTAATGGAAATGCTGCATATCCACAAATCAAATGGCACAAGAGTCACTTGCTCTAGGGATCTTAACCTAGCCTGTGACATAAACAGAATATGCTGGAGAGACAGAAATATCCAACAGAGATTGCCACTCCTCTGGAATAAACTTCCAACACATGAAGCAGAGCTCCTCACTGACCCTGTTCAAGCGCAACCCAAATAAATTGATGGGAGACTGCAAATTCACCCCGGGAGTGGCACCCATGTCCCTCATGGACAGGGATAGTCGGTGTTGATCATACTCACTCTGTAAATTATGTCCATCTAACCAAGTAAAATTGAGGTAACTCAGGATTAGCATAGCTAGGCTTGTAATGGCTCTAGGGATGCTAGCCTAGCAACTTCCTATGAACCCATGAACAGAAATATAAATATATCTATATGGATCCTCTTCAGAAGATCGAAAGCTCAAAAGACAGAAAATGTAAATATCTAAAACTCAAAATACAATAGACTCCCTCTTATCCAGACTCACTGGGACCGTATTTTAGGCTGGATAATCAAATGGCTGGTTAATCCAAAAAAGCATACAAAATAGCATATATAGGTTGTATATCAGATTAAAGAATTATGCATATATGTTGTATTGATTATCAGTGCTCGTATTTAACTTTACTTTACTTTCTGGATGAAGTAATATATTGTCTTTGAGTACAGTGTACTTACTGTACGTTTTCCTAGAACTGGCAACGGAAATTTGATTCATGGAAAAAAAATCTTGATGAAAGTATGGCCAATTAAAGAGGAGTTCTGTTGAAGGGAGACCAGATACGAGGGAGTCTACTGTATTGAAAATGGAATTTGCCCTATCTCCAGTGTTCTGTGATCTCGGAGTTAGTATATATAATTATCAGGGGGGTGGGGGGACAGCCCCCCCACATGAGGGGTGCAGGAGGGCTTACCCTTGCATTAAAAATATTTTTGATATTTTGAGTTTTAGATATTTTGATTTTCAGTCTTTTGAACCTTCAGTCCTCTGACATAGACCCATATATATATATATATATATATATATATATATATATATATATATATATATATATATATATATACACACACACACACACACACATATATATATATATATATATATATATATATATATATATATATATATATATATATATATATATATATATATATATATATTTATGAGTCCTCCTCCACCTGAGTCAGTGTACCTGGCCCACCACTAACTTCTGTGGGTGCGGTGATGTCTGATGCACGTTGTGGCCAGTCCTTGCACTACTTTGTGTGGGTATGATAATGCATGCATTTTTTATGCTGTATTGCTTGCCTCACGGACAGTAATTGTACAGTAGACTCTGCCTCCTTGGCAGTGCTGCAGTGTATTGCATCTGCCCTTGCCTCGGCTGTGGTACTGCTGTTTCATTTTCCCCCACTGTCTCTCTATCCTGCTATTCCACTATAGCAATGGCTGGTATAAAAGGTTCTGTCAAGATTTTCATCTGCTGATACAGCTATCTGCATAATGTGCAGCATAGCACACACAGCAAATATTTTACTGCTGATATCTGCACTGTATTTTAGTGCCTGTCCTAACTTGTCCAGATAACAAATATGCCAATTCAGTAGGCCGAGCATATGCTGAATTACATTTTGCATTTCCACGTGAGCTGCACAATAGACCTTTTCCATCATGTTCTAAAGGTTGTTAATGGGGTCATTTGCCAGTGCTCTAGGGCATATCTGACATTGCATGCAACACAAAAAAATAAATTATAAGTGGCCTACTCCCTGCTTGCATGATAGCTGTGTGTATGTGTGTGTGTGTGAGTATGTATGCCCCTACCAACAAGATGACCCTGTGGATAGTCTCCTCTCAGAATCCTTTTGATATAGGTTGCATGTGTGCCACATGTGTGACTCAGGGGAGCTGCCTGAGTGATACATGGATACATTACAAATAACACCCTTGGTATTACGCCCTGCCTGGCAATTCAGATAGATAGATAAAGAGAGAGAGAGAGAGAGAGGAAGATCTTCCTGTTAATTGATCACAGTCCCATTGGACCAGGTGGGGTCTTAATGGCATAAGGTAAATGGTCTATACACCTGCATGGTACAGGTTTTCTCCTCTGCAGTCCTGTGGAACCAGATATGTTCATCTACATGCTATAGTAAAATGTCGAATAATTGGTTTATGATTCGTAATATCTGTGATATCCCTAAAGTATCCCTTGTAGGTCATTAAAATGTACCTATAACTAAGATGGATAAGGCCACACAGAGACAGTCACACCAGTCATACCTCTTGATTCTGCTTTTGAGTGGCACAGTTCTATTAAGCCCTCTACAGTCTCTCTGTCCACATGGAAATGGGCCACAGTCTCAAGGTCTGTGGTGCTGGTGGTATGCTAGGTGCTGTCTGTACTTCCTGTATTGACACAGATGGCTGTAACATGCAACATTGCAGACACTGGCTCTGATGCAAGTGGTTTACACTTCTGCTGCTACTTCTAGACTCACTCCCACCATATCTACCATGAATCTTGATGTTTATAATGGATACAGCACACCCATTTTATACATTTCTTAGTCAGTCAACCATTTTGGGTATTGTCATTTGCATAGTGTGTGCCTTATTTATATGGATTTTTTATTTCCATGTTATTAGACAATCCTTATCATGCACTGCATACTGTACTGCTTTGACACGTGTGACTATGCTGTCTGTCTCTTAGAATCAACCAAACCCTGTGTGTTGCCCCTTCTCATGCCAGTTTGTGCTGGTCATTGCTGGACATGTCTGTGAATCACAGTGAATCACAGGCATAGTTATGAACAAATCCATCCTGTAAAAGAAAGATACAAAAATTTCATATTTTGTACACCAGGCTTCTCATCCTGTACCACATGATCATTTATGAACACAAACATTTTATATATATATATATATATATATATATATATATATATATATATATATATATATATATATATATGGGTCCACTTTGTAATTTCGAAATACTGAAATCCCAAATTTCAGTATTCTGAAACCACAAAGTCGAAAATCCAACCAAAACTCACAAACCCAAAAACACACAACCGTGAAATTCAAAATCCCGCACTCACGCTACACATATAGCACACACATAAACATTCACAAAACTCCCCCCTACAATCAAACTTCACTTCACCCCACACCCCCCTACTTATATATTCTAACTCCAAGATCGCACAAACAGTAACACAAACGAAACTCACACACATCTTATAGTCCCTCAAACACACACAACAGTCACAACACACACTTACACACACTAAACCCCTAACTAACATACTAACACACACAAACTTACCAAAATAAAACCTAAACATCTACATTCTGGACCACCGGAAGCAGAAATTCAAAATATCAGTACTTCGGTATTCTGAATTTCGCACTTCTGCCGGTTTCGAAAATGTGTGTTCGACTTTGTAAGTTCGAAATACTGAAATTCGGGATTTCAGTATTTCGAAATTACAAAGTGGACCAATATATATATATATATATATATATATATATATATATATATATATATATATATATATATATACATAATTGATCACTACATGAACTATTTCTCCTATTAAGTATTAAAATGTAATAGCTTTAGGGTAATACATTTTAATCCACTATTTTTGATAGCTTTTCCAAGTGCTTCAAATCAGCTAAATACTTTATTTTGTCTGCCTAGAGCAGTTTAAGTCTCCACATCACAGAATATTTTTAATAAACAGCAAAAAATGTATGATAGCTTTAAACATTTATAAATTATTGTATGTGTCATGCCACTTGCAATTTCAATTTTTAATATGATACTACTTATAGCAAGAAAAGTAAGACTTAGCATAAAATATGGCTTTCATGTCAGAGCCAAAACCAAAACAGTTAGTAAATCTTATATAATGCTACTTTTGTATTTTAGCTTCACCTTCATTTTAAATTCATTATTTCATATTCTTTTGGTACCACAGATAGGCTCAGGACCTTCCAAAAGTCACAGAGGCAGAGTGGTGATTTACGTAAAGAAAGGCATCAAATGTGAGTTCCAAGAGAAGGAGGAGGACTACCACCACAGAAGGGGGGTGTGCATTTCTAGGGTCAGAACCTATGGTAATCGTCCTGGATATTAAGGCAGAGGAAAGGGTGTGCTCAGACACATCAATAGACAGGATGAGTGACTAAAGGAGTTAGTATGAGAAAGAATTATATTGCTGGAGATCTGAATCTGTGAGGACCAGACTTGGAGAGGCTGAGCTTTAGGAAGGAAAGAGTGTTGGAAGTGACTGAGGTCTTGAACTATGACAGGTTCAGACAGTTAGATAGGAACGGAACCAAACAGGATGCAGTTCTCAATGTAGGCCTTGCCAAGGGGTACATGGTTAGAGATGTCCAGATGACGTTGACATTAGCCAGCCCTGATCATTCCCTTGTGTGGTTTACCCTGTGTGAATGAGAAGGATGAATGCAATGCTGTATAATTTTAGTTAGTGGAGTATGATGTGCACCAAGGAATGGTAGAGATGAGTTAGGGGATCTATAGGTAGGCAGAGGTGGAAGTAAGCTAAGGGAATGCGCTAGGGATGAAGTACTCCAATCTTCAGACTCGGTGAGAAATATACTAAAAATGAAAGTAAGAAGAACAAAATGGCTACAAAATGTAAGGGTAGGGAGGTAGAATAGGGATAGTACAAGAAGGCTAGCAGAAAGGCAACACAAAAGGTGAGGAAAGCAAAGAGACAAATTAAAAAGAATTTGGTGAGATGGTTAAAGAAGGGGAACAAAGCCTTTTACAATTGTAGCAGAAAGGAAGAAAGGAGACAAACCTGGCCAAGCTGATCACGGACGTGAGGGAGATCATGGGAAGTAGGGAAGACAGAAATGCATAGTTTGTTTTAGTCTTCAGATGGGAAATGGAGGGGAGGAATTATCCGGGTCTATTATAACATTGAAGCTTCAGGTATTCAAATACCTAAAGCTCGACACCTAAATAGTGAAAGCTGAAAGTCATGAATGGCCACTTTCGCAAATTTTTTAACAGGGAAAAAATTTGCTTGGCAATTATGGGGTATTTGTCCTTTTCTTCAATGTAGAGCAATCTCGGAGTTGGTATATTTAGTTAAGGGGGTGTGGGGGGTTAATCAGGTTTGAAAGGTTGTTTTTTTTGTTTTGCGGCCAAGCGATTTCTTTCCTTGTGTGGAAGTGTCCATTTGCGGTTTTGAGATTTCACTATTTTCATGTCGAGCTTTAGGTACTCGAATACCTGACGTTTCGATGTTATAATATAGACTCAATTATCCTGGGGTGGCGGTAACACAGGGAAGGGAAAGCAATTCACTGACACAAGTCTATAGCATGAGAAAATGGAAAGGGAACTTGTAACTTAAGAAAGGATAACACAGGTTCAGTGTGGCTGGATCTCTTAGGATCCCAGAAGTCTGGTTAGTGTACCAGTAGGTTCTGTAACAGAAATTGCCATATGATCACTGCCTAGTACAGAAGTGCCTGTGAAGTGGAAGATGTATCAAGAGCAGAACCCCTGTAGTAAACAGGATCAGCTAAAATCAGTGGTATTACTAGTCTGTTGGCCTAATGTTAGTGGTAGGGAAAGTCATGAAAAGACTCCAGATGTCAATAATCTCCAAGAGAACAACCAGTTTAGGTTTGTAGTCTGAAGGACGTATCTGTTGTGTCTTAACCTATTTTGTTTTTTACTTGGTTAAAGGTGAATCTGACAGAGGAGCACTAGCAAATATGTATGTTCAGAATGGACTAAAACAAGCCTTTGACCTGGTACTGCATAGGTGACGATTGGGAAAAGAAAAGAGGGGTTGTAGTAGTACAGAGAGGAAGGAACTGAATGGTTCTATCTTTAAAATGCAGAAAAAGGAGGGTTGTAGAATGAAGGATCATGCCAGAGGAAAACTAATGTTTTTATTGTACCTGATTCTTGACTGTATTTCTGTATGCATGTTTACATTTTATTTTTAATATATTTAACACTTTATTTCTGACTGCAGTTTTGAATGTCTTCTTTAAAATGTATATGTAGTTATTCTACCCGAGCCTCTGCTGCAAATGGTTACTTTTAAGACCGAGTCAGACTTTCCCAGTCAATAAATAAAGTATTTATAGAGTACCACAGAGGTCTTTCCTAGGTCCAGCACTCTTCAGTATTTTTATTTCAGACACATCTGAAGAAAGAGATAAGTTCATCCTCTTCACTGATGGCATACAGACCAGTGCAGTGATGAAGAATGGAGTTAGTGACAGGAAAGAAGTGCAACATTTGGTGGCATCTGAGGTTCAGCATACAGAACCCTGTTTTGAAGTATTAACTAAGACGTGAAACTCATGATAAAAAAGCAGGAAAATGATCTAGAAACTAAAGTGGACACCCCAGGACCAGACTGAGAAAGTTGTGGTATCAGCAAACAGAGTTGTATGATGGTTACTTTGGGGATAGACTCCAGAAGCAAAGAGCTTGAGTAATGTATGCAGTTCTGAAGTCTATATAAAGAGAAAGACATCACACTGCAGGATGGAGTTTAGGATACAGCTATTAGAAGGAATGTGAGATGTCAGGAGAAAGGTGCTACCCGGGGTGGGGTGTGTGTGTGTGTGTGTGTGTGTGTGTGTGTGTGTGTGTGTGTGTGTGTGTGTGTGAAGATGGGATTAGTGGAATTAGATAATGCTAACAGCAAGTATACTATCCATCACAGGTTGCAGCAGAACATTACTGCAGATTATATGGACCTACAACAGGTTCTCATGTGCTAATATCTCATAATACACTTGCTCACAGTCATTTGCTTGAAAAAACAAGCACTTTAACTCCCACTAGCCCTACCAACACCTGAACATATAAAACGGTATAGCCAAACCAGAATCACTAGAACATAAACTCTAGCTCCCATTCAGTTCCCAACTCAAGTCCTCACATCCTTAACATAAAACTCATCTTTCCCTGCCTATCCCTGAAGTCCCTGATTGCTCCCTAATCCTAATACCCTAACCTCCTCCATAAACCTAAATTGCTCAATTGTTCCCTAATCTTAAATCTAATCCCCTAATTCCTAACCCTAAAACTCCCTTTCCACCCCAACTCTAAAATCTCCGTTCCACTCCCCAACCCAAAAACTTCACTCCCTCCTAACAGCTGTGGGCCTGAACTCATATTTGGGGTCCATTTTAAGGCATTGAAAAAGCCATTAATCGAACAGCTTTATAATCCAAAATGGCAGTAATGTAAGTGTGTTTTGTCAGATCGCAGTACAGTGAAGATTGGAAAATTTTCCCTTTCCTCACTGTGGTGCGATCTCAGAGTTGATATATATATAATTAGACAGGGTGTGGGGGGCACAGCCCCCAAAAAAGCGAGTTCTATTACTGGCATTTTCGATTATAAAGACATTCGGTTAACGGCTTTTTCGATGCCATAATATAGACTCCATATTTTAGTTCAAGCACAAACAGCAGTTTACACAAGCCTGCCTTCGAGACAGTGATTTTTGAGCACTTAAGACTTGTGCTTGTAGTGTTCCTGTTTATTGAAGAGGATCAAGATGAAAGAGGGTCGTCATTATGGAGAGCTTCATTATACTCTCAAAAAACTGGATTCTACTGAAGTCAGATACAAACAAAGACAACACTATCCCTGATATATTACTGATGAGTGCAGATATGGGTCAATGAAGCAAATGATTCAGGTAGTAAAGGAAAATGCATGGCCTATTTTATCAAGTATGGAAATGATCCATGAGATTAAGGTAGATGAATCAGTAAGTACCTAGACCATAGTAAATTACAGTGTATGAGGTCTGTCATTTCAATGACATAGGTGAAGGAATACAGGATAGTGAACCTCAGGTAAATTGTGATGATGTTGAAACAGGATTAGAAGAGTAAAGTGCAGTCAATGGATTTAGGGATATGATTACAAAGGTAGTGAACAGAATGCAGAACAGAGGGGTACAAGTAGACAGAAGAGGCAGGAATAAAAAGGAAGACTTTACAGTATAAAAGACATTAGTAGAGGCATGCAGTGCAGTAAGTCATGATTGTATGAGGATGAAAAGAAAACTGTAAAGATTTTTGAGACAAGGGAATGAGATAGACTGGAAAGAAAACATGGTTACAATGGAACGAAGGTTAGTAGCTGGCATCAGGAGATAGCAGCAGTTCTTTCAAAGGAATTTGACTGGAAAGAGAAAGCTTGAGCCTGATGTAGCTGAAATGTATGTTAGGATGAACTCAGCAGGGTGCAGTGAGTGTTGTGTTAACAGTACCAGCATTAAAGATGGAAAATGACAAAATCTTATGGGTTCTTAGATGAGGTGGAAGATGAAGACATGGTAGCTGAATTGTGACTTTTAAAGATAAAGACAGACAAAGTTAATTTGCTGAATGGACTACTCAGAGGGTCATGGAGAGCATGTTGACCACAGCTTGGCTATGTTAAGAGACTGCACGGCTTTGTTAGAGGATTTACACTGCAAAAGAAGGGCCTTAAAAGGAATATACCAACATCAGGAGAACATGGAGAAACTGATGGAGAAGTTCCTTAATATTTTTTTTCAGGAGTCCCTAAGAAATCGTAGAAGGCCCATGTCTGCATGATTTCACTTTGATTTCACTAAGAAAGTGATTCTTCACTTTAACCCTATCCTGTATTTCCTGTATTATGACTGGATTACAGCAATGACACATACAGGTTATCTGATTTATATAGTGTGCATAGAATACTATGCTCACTTTTTGAGGCTTCATATCAGTATATGAACCAACACGAACAACAGCACCAAAACTGAAGAAGTAGAAAAAACAACTAGGCAGGATTCACCAAACACGATTTATTCTGGGAAAATCAAAGCACTCTATCAGTATATGGATTCAAATATTCAAATGAAGGAACAGGATTGAGAAAATTGTGTCAAAAGTTGTCATGGGACTGGGGGAGCTAGTGCACAAGAACCAGAAAGGTGCCCTTACCATGTCTTATCAGGTGGAGAGGAAGGATGGAGACGATGACTTGGACCCACGATGTCTTCATATAAAGGCGTGTGTTTATAACACATGCAGGAGATTACAGCACTTTGGAAGTTGTACAAGTGGCAAGCAGCACGAAGCATGTTCAAGGCTGAAGTGAGGAGGAGCTTTTTTATCTTATGGATGGTAAGACAATCCAACTCTTTGCCCAAGTGAGTCAATATAATAGCAGTATAAAGAAGGGTTCAGGAATGTGTGTGGAATAGACGGGCAGACAGGGGAAGCTATGCAGGTGCTTGCTCAACAGGTACAAGAATGCATGTGATATCCAACTGTCTTCTTCCAGTGGTCAGTTTTTGAGTTCAGAGATTTATGTACCTATTTTTGAAGGGGGAGGGGCAGAAGTTAGTTGGACAAAATAAAGATCTATTGTTTTTTTGGTGGCACAATGACAGCAAGCCTCATTAAATGAAGCTTTAAGATAATTAGTTGGGGATAATCCTCTATATTTCTGCATACTCTGTTTTAAATGCTTTAAATTATCATTTATTAGAACTCACAGAGCTAGGATAAAGATTACATAGACATTCCAGTATTAATGACTATTTGGGTAAAATACAGTTTGCTCAAGGCTGTGCAGTAAACACGTGGGTCGCTGTCACACTAAAATCAGGGTTTCCATGTCTGCCAGGTCTGTGCCCTGACAATGAGACTGAGTAGCTCAGTGAGGAATAATTGATGTGATGGTACAGTGTGCAGATTAGATTAGTTAATATATATCAATACCTTATTTTTGGCTCACCATTTCTCATGTGACCATCAGGTCTTGTTTTCCCTTTGGCTCATTCATTCCTCCTCTTCCCTTTTTTACTGCATCAAAGGATGCTCAAAGGAGAAATAAAAGTCAGAGATGAGATCATGGTCATTATGCTAAATTGACTAGAAAATTTAGAACTTCCACACCCCATTTACCACAAGGTGTGCTACAATGCTCACCATACAAAGCCTTTATACAAGTGTGCACTTCTGCATATCAGCATACTCTGCTAAGATATAGGAATTCACTCAGAGAGGCATTCTAGGTGGCAGCACTACCAAAGTCTCCAAGGATATTGGGATTCTCTCAGACAGGCATTTCAGATGACAGCACTACCAACATCTCCTGGGATATAGGGATTATCTCAGCCAGGCATTCCTGGTAACAGCACTACCAACATCTCTTAGGATATGGGTATTATCTCAGACAGGCATTCCAGGTGACAGCACTACCAACATCTCCTAGGATATTGAGATTCTCTCAGACAGACATTCCAGGTGACAGTACTACCAACATTCCATTTCTTCCACTTCTTTCTGCTTTTGGACAACCTTCTTGTATCTAGAATGACACTACAGATGAGTAATTCAGATGTTAAGCCCTGTCCATCCCACTGTCTTGCTGTCTGGTCTCCTACTGAGGTTTAGAGATGGATAGTGAGTGATGTGCCTTGGGAGTCATTACACCGAGATTATAATGTCATTTTCCTCCATTTTATCTTCTTTTTTCTCAAACACAGATTTGAAATGACATTCAGGAAGTGCATACATTTGTATATGACATTCAGGAAGTGCATACATTTGTATATGCAGATTCTGGATGTCCCTGCTAACTTTTCTTTGTTTCAACAGACAGCACATTAACTCTTGTCTCTATCAGAGATCAGCTGCTTACAGACTGGACCTTAGCCCATCTTTAAGGAAGACAGCCAGGTACCTCTTTAAATCCTGAGAACTGTAATTGTGAATTGCAGAACATCAATTCTTTTCTGTGCAGAAATAGACAATATTTATTGAGCCTGAGATTATGGAACCCTGTAATATTCCCCTTCACCAAGGTACAGTGATTTTTGCAGTTATTATAATTTAAGTAGCAGATACATGGAAGGGATAGCCTCCACATCAGAACATGGGTTGTATTTCTTTCTTTCATATTCACAGTTTATTTTACAGGGTTGCTGAGCACTCAGTTACAACTTGCATTCTTCTGATATGACAGATGGTGGATTATGTGGTAGTGAGGCTCATATAAAACCCTATCATTCATGTGGCAGGCAAATGATGTGCTTTGCATCAATGGGACATCATTCTCCTTTTTTGGATATTCCTAAAGGCCAATGAAGTCACAGCAAGGATGTGATGGCAAGGATAAGAGTGCTCTCAGACAGTAGTTGCAGAACCTTCTAGATGCAGCACAATAAAATAAGTTGGGATTGATAATGGTGGAAATTAATGCTTATACTGGGACAGACAGAACAGGATATGATGACTGCTTGGATCCACATGGGTGGGGAAACAGGAGTAAAGAAGAAAGGCCATTTTAGACTTTTGTCTGACAAATGGCTTGATGGTGGTCAATATGTGGTTCAGCACAGAGGCACAGCTCGGCCAAATAGCACCCTATGCACACCCTACTTCCTCAGCTCTTCAAGTGAAAAGCAAAAAAAGGACTATTGGCTTCCTACAGCATAGCAGCCAAACCAAGTGCCAAGATATTCTAGTGAAGAGACAAAAAAAAAAAAAAAAAAAACATCTTTGTTACTAACATTGTGTAATGTAATGATCCCTTGGTATAAACTAAAATAAAAAAATAGTTTGTCTGTGCAAGTGTTTGAGAAGTGATGTGTTGTTTCAGTGAATTATATTTGATGAAATGACTCTTCCTGAAATTTACAACAATCCTTGCTGCCTTATGTATCCAATAAATTTACTCCAGATATGCAACATACACATTTTGTGTCCCAAGATCAGAAAATAAAATATTAATAATATAAAAATTATTATAAATAATTTCACAAGAGGGACTGCAAAGCTCAAGTTAGGATTGTTTGTCAACAATGCCATGGCTTATGAGCCTGATAACCTGGGTTTAATTAGCAGCCCAGGCACTGCAGGGATGGAAGAGAGCAGCTTAGGTCATCTCATCCATCCAAGGAGAGGTTGTCACTTACATCTTGCCATAGGATTATCTAGTTGAAAGTCTAAGACAATGATCGAGTGCACAGGTGCTAAGAGACATGAGCCATGCCAAGGAGTAAGTCATATCTGGCTGCTGGTCAAGAGAGAAATGTTTAATGGCAATAGAAAAGAATTTCTAACTTTCTACAAAATGGTCAAAAAAAAGGTGGGATTAGTCCTACAGTAGACCAACCAATCATGCACCGTCAAATACATACTCCACCAACTCCCACTGAAAGAAAGAACAAAAAAATCTTTATAAAAATCTTTACTGTAGGAAGCCAAAAAGACAGACAGTCATGTGCTACCAAATCCACATACCCCAGCTCTCACCAGAAGGGCAAAAAAAAAAAAAATCCCTTGGCTTACTGTGCGATTGGCTAATCACAATACAGCAGCCAATCCACAGCCCACTAGCATTTCAGTACAGAAAAAAGCTCTGGATCATGCCCCTAACACTTTGTGCCAGGGATAACTGCCCCCATCACCGCACCCTTGCTACGTTGTTAGTTGAGCAAAAGAGAGACGCTCACAAGACCACATACAAAAGTGACCAACATGCAAATAAGGTAGATTTCCTCCTACTAAGTAAAGATCTTTGGGGTTGAGTCAAAGGCTACAAAGTCATCCCCAGTAAGACTGTCTGCCACCAGAATAAACCACTAGTGGCCACAATGAGCTATAACAAATGGTCACAGGAAATTGTAAGGTCCAAAAAGGCCAAAATGAAGACCTGAAACTTGACTGGAATGAAAGCACAGAGGTTAAGGAAATAATCATGGTTGTAATAGTTAAGGAAGAAGAGGAAATAAGTGGAGTTACAGAAGAATGACAGTGTCTCAAAGCAGCATGTTGGAGAACAAAATAACATATTAGTGGTCAAGCCAGGTATGAAAATAAGGAACATAAGCAAAGCTTGTGGTGGTGGAATGCAGAAGTCCAGGAAGTTATCAAAAGAAGGAAGCTATGCAAGAACAAGTGGGAGACAGAAATGATAGACACGACCAAGAAGGAGTGACTGGTTGGCTAATGAAAAGGCTAAGAGAGAAGTCATAAATACAAAGAGCAAGCTATCAGAAAAACTCTATCAGCTTCTGGAAAGTGACTCAGCAAATCACACAACTCTATAAGGGTACAAAGTAAAGATAGAAGGAAAAAGAAGAGTCATCAAGCATCATTCAAAAGAGATACCAGCAACAATCTCAAATGACTGCAGAGTAAGCATTTTATCTGCCAGTTGTACAAGAACTAAAGGGATATCCACAACTGTGGAGAGTATAGAGGTATCGAACTCCTGTCACACCGAATGTAAGTTCTGGAGAAGGTGATTGATAAATGAATATACAGAGTAGTAGAAAGTAAAATGGGAGATGAGCAGTTTGGAGTCAGACATTTGAGGAAAAGCAGTAGATACGGAAGTAATCCAACTGGCATTTTTATTGTTGGAGAAAGCATATGATCAGGTCTCAAGAAGGCTGATTCGAATAGTACTGTAATAGTTCAAAGTCCTAGAAGCATCGGCAGGATTAGTACAAGATGTGTGCAATGACTCAGTGACAAGTACTTACAGTGTTCAGACTCACAGAGGGGTACCCTGTGGGAATAAGTATGCATCATGGTTAAGCTCTGAGGCTACTGCTGTTCGTACTGGTGATGGACCACATTAGCAAACATGTCAGAGGGGTTAGATCAACAAAGTTACTATATGCAAATGATATGGCACTACAGGCAGACTCTGAACAAAAACTTCAGCAAATGATATGGAATTGTAATACAAAAGTGAAGGCACATGGAATGAAACTGAGTACAGATAAGATACCATGGCAACAGATGCGGGCAATCAGAAGAAGCTGAAAATTGAGATAAAAGGGGAAATAATGGAGGAAGTTAATAGACTCAGGTATCTAGGAAGGATGGTTGAGGAGAAAGAAAGTCTGAATGAGGAGATAAGAAGTAGAATCATGGTCCTGCAGCCAACTGGCACAAAGTGTCACTAGTAGTGTGTGAGAAAAGAATACCAAAGAAGTCAAAACAGAAAAGTGGAACAGTGGTGCCACCAGTACTACTGTATAGTACAGAAACCTGGGAAGTGAAGACAGAGCAGTTGAGGAAGCTTCAGGTGATGGAGATGAACAGCTGGGTGGTTGGATGTGTGTTGTGGTACAGATGAAGAAATATGGACATCAGAGTAGAACCCAAAGTAGCACCAATTGCAGAGATGGTCAAGAAGAGATTATGGTGGATTAGTTACATATAAGGAAAACAGAAGACAATATGATGAAGATGATTTGGGAGAGACAGGAGGAAGGCAAGAGGAAATGAAGATATCCAGGCAAGAGATGGCTAGTCTGTGTGACAGAAGACCTGTGACAAGAAGGCATGTAGAGGGAAGGCAGGAGAGTACCAGTGAACTGACAGAGATGGTAACAGTTTGATGTGTTACCCTGACCCAGAAAAAATAGGAAAAAGGGGTTGATGAATATGATTATGATATACATATTTGTGTGCATGAGTGTGTGTGTGTGTGTGTGTGTGTGTGTGTGTGTGTGTGTGTGTATGTGCATGTGTTTCTTTATATATTTGTGTGCATAACTCGATATTGAGACTATAATACTGTAGGGGTATCATCTCCACCCCCCCCTTGTTATGTTTTATCGAGTGCATGCATTGTACTTTTGAAAACAGTGCAAATTCAACCATTGTGGGAAATAGTATCAGTAAATCTCTTTCTAGCTTCAGTATTGCAATCCAAGTTAATATATGTGATGGTGAGCATAAAGGCACCTTCAATGAAAGATTTAGGTATGGTAGTTGCCCACAGAACAACAGTTACCAGAGTGCGTGAAGGGCATGAAATGCACCAGCGTGCCCCTAGTTTAATTGCAACATATTCTGGCTGCGATTGCTTTTGTTTTATACGGTGATCTAGTTTGTGAGTCACTTCACTTTTTTAACTAGGTCTTTCATTGATGATTGCTAATCGTTTCACACTAATCCAGAACAACATTAAGAATAAAATAAAATAAAACACGTCAAGTTCATATCTGAGACCTACACACTTTCTTCTCATCCACTGTCACCTTTCTGTTTCCACATCTTTAGGTTTGACTGTATTTTCAGATGATGTACAGTGCTATCCCATATATGTATCTGGGAGGTGGGACTAATCCTATGCAAAAAGCTTGGTACAGAAAGAAGGATGCAACTACAGATGGACATACTGCTGCTGACATATCTTTCAGGTTTCCACTCTTTTTTTTCAGCCTGCCGGCTGCTTTGCCTGCAAGAATGAGGTACAACGGGATCTGGAATTTGCCCTTTAATAATGGAGTTGGTATATACATATATATATATATATATATATATATATATATATATATATATATATATATAAAACTAAGAACTGAACTTTGTGACAATAAAAGCATTCAAAAAAATAGTAAATCACACCAACAACTCTTGTAGAACTTTAGCGCTTTCGCCTTATTTATTATCAAGACTTCTTCAGAAAGACATGTTTCATAAGTATGAGCAACCATTTTCACTTCCTTTATATACATTAGTTCTAGCAGGCCATTTAAATTAACAACAGTTCCTTTCCAATAGTAAAGTGTGAACAAGCAGAGTGCTGTGTGCATTTTCATTAACATTACAATCGCAGTTACATAAGGTAAATTAGTGAGACAGTAATAGCCTTGTGGTGCCGTGTGCATACTAAAAGGGATTGTGTGCAAAAAGGGATCGTGTGCAAAAAAGGGGATTGTGTGCAGAAAGGGACTGTGTGCAAAAAGGGATTGTGTGCAAAAAACAAAAAAAAACAAAACAAAAAATTTGGGGGAACGGGAAGGATGACAGTCATGCTGTTTTGATTCTAATATAAACACGCAACTTATGAGTCTTTACCTCCAAAGGTAAGTAAAGAAGGAGGAGGAAGGTGGAGGAGTCAGGTAGAGAGTCCTACTATGCTTTGGTATCGGTGTGTGTGTAGAGTAATGTGTGGGTATGCCACCTGATGGGGGAGTGGGAGGAATGTGGTGTGGACTTGAGGGGGGGCTGGTAGGGGGCCACCCATGACAAGGAGCATATGAATGACAGAGTGTCCCAGAAGACTGTCAGTGCGGATGGTACCAGCTGTGGGCTACTTTGGATGGTATCACCCCTTGAATGGCTGCGTGAAATAGTGAGACCAGGGGGTATAGTTGGTGCGGTCAGTGGGGGCTAGCCTGGTGATTGGGAGCATGTGTGTAGGAGGTATGGGGGAGTCAAAAGTCAGAGAGAGAGAGAGAGAGGAAACACATTATATTCACTTGCACAGTTGTAAATCCATAAACACATTAAATCTACTTGCACAATTCTTCATGTGCATTCTTACATTCTTTCATTCTTAATGTGTTTATGGATTTACAACTGTGCAAGTGAATATAATGTGTTTCCTCTCTCTCTCTCTCTCTCTGACTTTTGACTCCCCCATACCTCCTACACACATGCTCCCAATCACCAGGCTAGCCCCCACTGACCGCACCAACTATACCCCCCGGTCTCACTATTTCACGCAGCCATTCAAGGGGTGATACCATCCAAACCAGCCCACAGCTGGTACCATCCGCACTGACAGTCTTCTGGGACACTCTGTCATTCATATGCTCCTTGTCATGGGTGGCCCCTACCAACCCCCCCTCAAGTCCACACCACATTCCTCCCACTCCCCCATCAGGTGGCATACCCACACATTAGTCTACACACACACCGATACCAAAGCATAGTAGGACTCTCTACCTGACTCCTCCACCTTCCTCCGTTCCCTTCTTTACTTACCTTTGGAGG
Source organism: Protopterus annectens (assembly GCF_019279795.1). NCBI lineage: Eukaryota > Metazoa > Chordata > Ceratodontiformes > Protopteridae > Protopterus > Protopterus annectens. Next base: position 66,262,978 of record NC_056744.1, on the reverse strand, counting down.
CAAAGACTCATAAGTTACGTGTTTACATTAGAATCATGACAGCATGACTGTCATCCTTCCCGGTTCCCCCCCAATTTTTTTTTTTTTTTTGTTTTTTTGCACACTCCCTTTTTGCACACAGTCTCTTTTTGCACACAATCCCCTTTTTTGCACACAATCCCTTTTAGTATGCACACGGCACCACAAGGCTATTACTGTCTCACTAATTTACCTTATGTAACTGCAATTGTAATGTTAATGAAAATGCACACAGCACCCTGCTTGTTCACACTTTACTATTGGAAAGGAACTGTTGTTAATTTAAATGGCCTGCTAGAACTAATGTATATAAAGGAAGTGAAAATGGTTGCTCATACTTATGAAACATGTCTTTCTGAAGAAGTCTTGATAATAAATAAGACGAAAGCGCTAAAGTTCTACAAGAGTTGTATGTGTGATTTCCTATTTTTTTGAATGCTTTTATTGTCACGAAATTCAGTTCTTAGTTAAATTTTCTTCTCTTCATTCAAAAACTTTTTTTTGTGTGTGGTTAATTTTAGATATATATATATATATATATATATATATAGTTACACTTTATAATCTCAAAATACTGAAATGTCAAATTTCAGTATTTCGAAACTATAAAGTCGAAAGTGCAGTTACGTGAAACTGCATAATTGTGAATGCAGAAATGTCACATTCGCCATTATGTGTTCGTGCATGTGACGTCTGGTGTGGTTTGTGGATTTAGCTGGGGTTTGAGGTAAGTAGTGTTTTTGTAAGGGTATTGGGTTGGGATTTTAATGTGTGAGAGTGTGTATAGTGGTGAGTTTTATGTATTTGTGTGTTTACTGCGACCTCAGAATTAGTATATATAAGTAGGGGGGGGTGCAGTGGGGCTTTCAGTAAGATTGTTTGTGTGTATGTGTGTTAGTTTTGTTGTGCTTGTGTGTGTTGGTTTTGTTTTTTGTAGTGTCAGCAGGTAGGTGTATTTGTATTTATGTGACGTTTGTAGTTTGAAAGTTCGTGGTTTTTAAGTTTCGGGTTTTTGATTTTTCGGCTTTATAATCTCGAGATACTGAAATTATGTATATATATATATATATATATATATATATATAATATCAGGCAGTGTGAAGGGTTTTCCCCCTACCAAAAATTGTGGGTTTTTGTTGTTTGTTTTTAGTATTTTTTTAGCTTCACTCTAAAAAGATCATTCCTTTAGTATTCACTCTTTGGAGCATTCGATGTTTGATGATAAAATCATCTTTCAGACAAAGTCATACAGTGTATGCAAATAATGCTCCCTGAATTCATTCTTGGTTCTTCTCAGAAGCACTGTCTGATACTTTAAGATGTGCAGTCTAAGCCATAGTCCTGAAGTGGCTGTCCAAAAGCTTTCTGGCTCCTCAGGTTATTATTAACCTTTCAGCCTATAACCCCTTTGGTTCAGTGACACTATGACTCATGATTGCGACTTGCTGTAAATCCCCATCAGATAAGATGAATTATCATACACAGCTCTGTGATGGTAAATCCAATCATTCACAGTCTTTTAGATACTTCAAAAAGTTAAAACAGCTTTTTAGACCCCTCATTATGTGGCTTAGAAGAAAAGGATTGAAATTAAATGCTGTCTATAATAAGCTTGTGGGTTGCTTTGCAGTAGCTACTCCTGATGGTGAAACACGTTCAGAAACTATAATGCAAACACACCAGCTCTATACATTTCAGAGAAATTTTGCTTAACATCTTACTCATACTCAATAAATGCACAAACTTGATGGTCACAAAGTAGCAAGCAGTGGCTTGGCTACTAAATAGCACTTTCATTTCTTGGCGTACCTCTCAACTGTCCAGAATTTCACAGAATGTCCAGATCTTTGACTTATAGTTTTGGTCTGTTCCTCAAAATACTTCTGGTTTTCTGGCAGATTATTAAGGACTGTCATAAATAACAACAGACATATGAGCGTCAAACTTCATATCCTGTAGAAAATGCATGGTAACACAAAAACTGTTAATCTATCAACTTTCTAAGTTTATAAGAGCAATAATTAAAATCAGTCCCTATTTTTGGGCCTTTGTCTCCCCCATTACTTTTGGCTTTTTCCAGATTTCTTGTGTTAAGAGGTTGAGCATTATGGTTCCTGGATATAGATATGGGGGCATTTGTTGTGCAAATGTGAATGCCTTTGCTTGCTTTCATTTGAAAATATAGCATCTTCTAGCCATCAGAACCAAGTGATTTCCTGTTTCACATGCTTGTCTGCCGTAAAAATAGTAACTCTGAAATCTGTACCTTATACATTGAAATTATACTTTTATCACACATATTAAATTAATAAATGAAATACATCACAAAGTACCAGAAGACACAATTTTATTTAAAACCATGGCTGTTAAAATACATACACTAGATAAAATGACATACTGAATATATTTACATATGTACAATTCAATTATTGCACACAATATACATTTATGTATTACACATCTGCAAACAGTCTTTGTTAAGCATTGTTTGCTATAACTTTTGTACATCTGTAAATAACCAAGTGCCTGTCTTCATTTTGAATTTATTGCACCATATAAATATTTACATTAAAAAAGGCTGCAGATAGATTTGAAGAGCATAATTATAAGTGTTAAAAAATCAACAGTAATCTGGTCATATGTTTAAGGATTAGGTTTAACTGCATTACCTTTAATTTCCCAAAGTGATATGATTAACTGCCTTTTAGTTATATGGATTAGCCTTCACAGCAACTGCTTTTTAAGCACTAATACTTTTCATCCATGGGAAGGACAGTGAAATCTCACTTTGAAACAGGAAATAACTAATGAATACAAATGCATGTTTTTCAGCTTAGGTACACAGTCTTCAGTTTAACCACATATAATATATACATACATGTTCACAAGCCTAAAGCAGAAGTTACAGTGACCCCATAGGGCAAATAATATTATTTATAGCCAAATGTCTGTTCCTTAAATTGCTGAGGCCATGTCAGAAGTGCATGGGCAATGCCTTACAAAGTACACATGAAAGGTATTACTAGATGTAGTCGAAGTCCAGGGCAGATTATCAGATAGGTCTCTTAAATATATGGACAATAAGGAGCCTCTGGGGAAATTAAACAGCTATGCCATCTGTTAACACATAGCACCCACAAATAACACACTGAAACACCCCATTTTCATTATACCCAACAGTAGTTTATATTTTCTAGTCATCTCATTTGCTGATTAACAACAGGACACACTGCAGGCATCTGGCTGGATCTACATTCTGCATTAAATGTGACATTGCTCTCAAACAGTGGTATTAACACCGCCTAAATCAGGAGATACATTACAGCAGATATCTGTCACACAGCAAATATCCACACCATGGTCTATAAGAAGGAATACATATTGTTTTGGAGCCTTTTAAATCAATGCATGCTGTCAGCTAATCCAAGATTAATTAGTATAAGAAAGTTAATGCCTCATTATACCATTTCGGTACAGGTATACTACTCATATAGAGTAAACCAGAGAAAACTTACAGCTGAGATCATTCTGGTATTATAAAGTAAAATACCACTCTAATAGTTTCAGCAAAAGGTAAAGCAGAAACTTAATAATTTCAGCCCACCTGCCCTCTTTGCCTTATACTAGAATAACCCTTATTTGTCTATTTCTGTCATATGGAGAGAAAGCCATTTTTTTAAATTTAAGTAGCTTTGTTTACAACATAATCTAAGTATAAAATGTTTTTCAGGAAGTCTGATGTATGACTGGATGCAAAACTCTCACAAAGCTATATATAACTTGAATGCAAACTATAATTTGAAATGATCTAAGGACTATGGCCTTAACTAGCATGAAAGCTGAATGGTGAATAAATCACTCATTGTTTATAGCTTGAATGACGCACTGCAAATAATTCCTAGTACACTTTTACTGACAATGTAGTTTAATTAGATGTGGTATGTACTTAGGATAGCACTGCAGATAAGGCTTATTATTTACAAATGCTTGCAGCTTCATTGCAACCTATTATAGAAATATTTTCTGTTAAGCTTGATAGTACATATATTGACATACCCATCATAGATCTTCAATTCTGTTTGGAATTATTTGGGAGAGAATAGCTGTTTTTCTCCAAAAGGGATCTTCTCTAACACTGAGGCTGTCTGTATAATTTAGTTACATGGATATCTCAGAAAATTAATTTCATAGCATTTCTGAAGTCCCTAAACAAGCTTTAGCTTTTATAAGGACTGAAACTTGGACTCCTGACTGGGACTGCAAATCTAATCTACTCTGTATCAACTCATTTAGTGAAAGGGAGTTAAGGGAACCGTTTATTTGGTTGTTATATTTGGCATATTATAGTACATTACATTTGTTCATGAATATAATAGTACATACATGTTTCTTTTTTTTTTTATTTCAGGATAGCAGCACCCAGTACCCAGGGTTCTCAAGAGCACTGTAGTGTCTAAAAGTTTTGTCTGAACAGGTAGGCATTTCATACTTATATGCCAAAAATAAAAACCACTGACCACAAATACTCTTCATTTGTTTGGCAAGTTTAACAATCGTGTTAAATCTGGCACAGTTGTAGTATTCCATCTCACTTCATCAAGTCTGAAGCTACGAAGTCGACTTCTTAAAGTTTAAGTAACCAAATTGGCCACCAGATGGCAATATACTTTCAGCAAAGACTAAATCATAAGGAAACTTTGTTGGAAGGAGCTAACTAGTACAATTTATGCCACATCAGTCTTACTTCACTGCACATATATTGTGTTGTGACAACATGTCATTAGTTTACTCTTCAGTACCAGAAGTACAGTTTACAGTCTTTATTTAAATAGCTGTTGACCAGTTTTTTTTTTTTTTTTGGGGGGGGGGGGGGCTTTTGTGTCCAGTATTGAGTGGCTGGACATGACTTGAGGTACTGCAAAGAAAGGGTTAAAAAAAGATGGTGAAAAGAGAAATGAGCTTGCAAGTGTATGTGTGTGTGTGTTTGTAAATGCTTGTGTGTGTTTGTATGTTTGTGTCTAATATTTCAGGGTTACAGGTAAGCACTAGGCACATAGTTAACAGATCATTACAAGCCTAGCCAAGAAGCCATATTCCAAAGTTCCCTCCATCCTCAAGGGGGGCAACACAAGAGAGACCAGGGAAGAATCTGAATTTGTCTATCCAATTATCTAGGTTTACTTTGGAGGAGACAATTATACAACTCTGCTTGACATGTGGTGGCATTTTGTTGCTGGGGAGGAGGACACGTGTCATTCAATATGAATCTATCATGCAAACTATCTTATTTATCAGCTGATGAATGTTTAGTTCTTTTAATTGGATATTTGAGGGAACATTTGTTGTGTGAAGGAATAGGAGGTCAAGGAGGGTTGGATCTTTCATGGTTTGAAAGGTTAGATACATATCATCACAGAGGAGTCTATAAGAGATTGAGATGAGAGAGAGAGAGATGCCTGTTTGTCCAAATAACTGAGGGTCTTCAGGTCACCGATCTTTTCAGCAGTACCATATCTAGGCTGTGAAGAAGTGAGCATCTGCCCTAGGTGCAAGCCATTAGGGGGCGCATTCAGCATCTCAGACTAAGCACTGATTAGGCATGTCTGTGCAAAAGTGGCATTCATTTAATTAGGTGTGCGTGTGTGTGTGTGTGTGTGTGTGTGTGTGTATCTGCGTGTCTGTGTGTGCCTGTAACTGTAGCAAGGGGCTAAAGGGGCTAGTACAAGGTCTTTTCCAAGACTACAATGCATTGCAAAAAGGGCATTATATTCAATAATAGATCTAATAAGAGATATGTAAAGAAGTAATAAGACGTTTTTGGCTCTAAAGAGGATACCTGTAGAAAATACGTGATACAGACAGATGGCCTTCTCAACTGCTACACAGACATGATGGTTAAATAAAAAAGAATATCAGCAAGGCTGCCTAGATCCCTTACCACAGTGTCTGATTTGAGTGATATGGTACCTACACAGTATGATATGGAATTTTTACTTTTCTTTACCAGAATGAACTATATTACACATTTTCCCATTTAGTTTGAGACCACTGTCTTTGCACTAATTGTTAACATAACCTAAGCCACATGAGACCAGTTAGTTAAGGGATGTGGATTATCCAATCTGACAATAAGTCATACTGGAACTAACATACTTAGTGGAAGCACTCAGCTATGAAGAAGTGGTAAAATGGAAAGTGAAGGCCAAGAATGGTTTAACCTATTACATTCTGTTTATGCAGTTTCACAAGACCTTTACCACAACATATTACTACAGTGTTTCCACCTCTGTCCCTTCAATATGTATGAAAGAGATCCCATGCACTCACATGTCCTACATGAATTTGATGTACTGTCTGCTGCCATAAAGATTCACAATGTACAGAGGTGCTCTGTTTTGGTCTCATCCTACACCAGGAACACCTAATATCCCCGGTGCTGAACAGGAATCTGCATTCCATAATGAGGGTTTATTAAAAAGGACAAAATGTGAGTAGGAAACTCACTTATCTCCAGCAACTTATAAAAAAAACAGCTTTATAAGTATATTAACTCAGTTACAACTACTGATTCCATCCCATCTATTTTTATAGATGGTAATTTAACATTGATCCTAGTAGAATTGCTGAAGAGTTTCATAAGTTTCTTTATGACTCAACACAACTCAAGTGTATGATGCTTACTCTGGTACTAATTTCAATAGCAAATAAGAATAGTCCTTTGATAATTATTGAACTGACTTCTATGGCATTAAAAATTAGTAAATAAAATCTCTATCGATCCTGACCTTATACCTGTACTGTTGATTCATGGCCTAAAAGGAAATCTTCTGACACTAGGGTTGCCACCTTTCGTTGTGGATAAAACCAGACTTAGGCCACACCTCTCGCACCACCCATAACCCCGCCTATGCCCCACCTACTTTCCACCTATTTTGTGACATCATTGTCACATCAGCCTATGGTGGGGTAGTGGGGGCATGCTCTTTTTCCCATCGTGATGTGTTTTTTCTGTGGATTTACTACGCTTTTTGTAACAAAAAAGACATAGTAAATCTGCCAATTTTACAAACTCTGATAGTCTGTTTCTTTTTTTGAAACAGAATACTGAGTTTGTACACTCTTTTCCAGACTACCAGGTAATCAGTTTGATTTCCGGGTAGTCCGGAAAAAAATCAGATAGGTGGCAATGCTATCTGACACTGTTACATATGATTTCCACTACTTTGCTATGTAACTGTATAGTAACCTCTTCTTGGAAAAAGTCAATTATTTCTCCAGTTACTAAAAAATGTGATTAGATGGAAATACAAAATTATAGACTCATTAACCTTACAGCTATTTTACATAAGTGTTATGAAAAGAGTCTTACTGAACTTACTTTCTGATCCTAAAAAATTATAGTAGATGTACTGATTAATACCAACATGATTTTTGGCCCCAGCAGATCTACAATCACAAATTTGGTGTAGTTTTACAACCAAGAAATTTGGGCTGTTGATCATTTACTAACAGTTGGTGTCACTTATGTAGATTTAGCTAAAGCTTTTGATACCATCTGTCACAGTTCCATTATAGCAATATTGTAGTACCATAATTAGAGCCCCTTTTGGGGGGTACAGAGTGCTCTTCATTAAACATTCCCTGACCTCCTGACCTTTACTACTCATAAAGCCCACCGTAGTAATCAGACATTCTAGCAAAGTTTATCAGATGCTAAAGAGATGGAACTAGTAACAGACAAACAGAAGTGCTTGAAATAAAGAAAAAGATCCAAGTTGTTCGGATTTTTAAAGAAATATTCAAATTTTTAGAAATAAAATATCATTGATATACTCCGGGTATATGGCACCACATTCTATTTCAGAACCTTTTTTCTCATTGATTGACAATAACTTTCTATGACATGAGCTTTCTCCTCTAATCCTCCTCTTTTTACAGCCATGTCTAACCTACAGTATGCAGGTTCACATCTGGAACTTTTAACATTAGCCAAGAGTAGATTGTGTAGTGAGCTACTGAGTAACTGTCTACTTTTCCTTATTGAGAAAATGGCAGACAGTAGCATTGCCTAGTGTATGTAAGTGTTTCTGTTCACAAGTACTGTCCTCCTACAACCCCACTGCTGTACTGAGTAATCACACAAGTGATACAAAGTCATGAACCTCCAAGCAGGGGAATGGTACATGTACAGTTCTATGGACAGCTTCAGAATATGGACCAGCAACAATGTCGGTGAAACCTTCATGTTGTACAATGTTCTTCTTCTACTTTGAATTGTTTTTCTACACATCTGCTCACAGACTCATTAAGAACAGAAATAGTTCTAGATCCATAATGGGAGAGTTATTCCCTTAATATTCTGACATCTCTATCGCTGGTGCTTCATAGCCTCGGCTTGTTCTGAAATTTCAGTCATAGGTGGCTCATGAACTAAAGCCATACCTCAGTCATCTGTGCTAAAAACCTGCCACTTCAAGTTAATCTCATGTTTTCTGTATTTGCTCTAATTCATAGTCTCCTGTTTCACTGTGTACTGTTACCAAAAAAGGGAGTATTATGTCACTGAAAATTATGACATAAAAAATAACTACATGACATCTAAAGAGTGCAGTGTCATTTATACATAATCACATATAACAGAGAAATGTACAGTATTTCAAATATTTTGGGAAATATTTCCAGGCACATCTCTTTTGAAAGTGACATTTTAGTGATGACTTGGTAAAAACAGTCTCCTGGAGCACTTCATAATATCTTGCGTTCATCTCTTAGAGTCACTTCTTGTCATAACTTAAAAGATGAAGATGAGAGTAGCCATATCTCACTTTCCCAGTCTTATGATTGCTGAATGTTGCCTCTATCAGAGAAGACTGAAAAACTAATCTTTGTTAATATGAAACAAAACATATGTCTTATCATTACATCATCATAAAATATTTGATTTTTTCATTGTAAAGTGCCAGTGAATGCTGTATTTTGGTCTCTGCTCTACTATGTTTTGATGGACCCCATGTATTGTCCGCTATACTGAAGATCCGAAGATATGACTCCAATTAGGCTTTTAATTGCTATAATGATGATGATGAGGGCACATGGCACTTTTGTTTAGAATTCAAAGTACTTGATTTAACCAACATTTTAAAAAGCACCAACATGATGTGCAAGGAAACTCCTTTGTACTCCTGTATCACCCTAGGATTACACTGCATCACCATAGGGTCACACTGCATCACCCCGGAATTATACTGGAAAGCGAAAAGAAATAATTGTTTGCTTACGAACTTTCTTTGCTTACAAGCTCTCTCCATTTACTGTAAAATATATTCAGCAAGTAAAATGGTTTTAGAAAGTATCCATTTCTTTTTTTCTTTTTCTCTCAGGAATGTTCTCCATCTTGAATGTTATAGTTTTCAGAATTTTTTAAACTGTAGGCCATTTTACCTACAAGTTCTGCAAACCAGTGACACTTATTCCTGCCGTTTTCATTTCATCTGATTTCATTGAATGACACCTGAAAAAGTGTTAATAGGTAACAGCAGACTTTTGGCCATATATTTGGTAATTCCTCCTTCTTCTTGCTCCCCGAGACTGAACCTCATGATTTTTTTTCTCTGCATGCAGTACCCAGGGTCCAAGCATGGTGAAACTTCAATGCTGAAGGAATAAAAGAAAACATAATTTGTAATATATCATTTTCATTTACTTATGTCATAATTTTTCTTTTTAGATACACAAATACCAAATGAATCTCACAGAACATCGATTTCCAGTGGCTATAATACCTCTTCCCACAAATATCAGCCTACTCCTCAAACTACTTCATTATGGCTCACTGCTTTACAAGTACTTAACCTTTCATAGCATTTCTTTCACCAGTTCTTTGGTAGCTCACAAACCAAAATAGTGTTGTTCAAAATGTGATGCTAACCTACCTGTTGGGCCAAAGCAAGCTTAAAATATGATGAATATAATGTGTAAATTACTCAGTCTATTGTTTATTTTCAAAAAGAGCAGAGAGATACTAGTCAAAAAAATGTGTTTGACTGCACATAAAGAACAAAGACCTAAGCCAGGTCTGTGTGTGTGTGTGTGTGTGTGTGTGTGTGTGTGTGTGTGTGTGTGTGTGTGTGTGTGTGTGTGTGCGTTAGTGGGGTGTAAGGTTGGTGGGAAATTGTCTGCTTCTGTTCAATGCAACATATGCTTTTTGTATGGTGAAGGCCAAAATACTTTCTTTAGATCTAGAGGAGGTTGGTTCAAGGACTTTTTCTGTGGTTTGATGGAGGCTCACCATAACAGAATCCAACAACCTGTGTTTTACAGAGTGCACCACTTTTGTTGCCAAATCTGTTCTCTACTGAATTACCACATAGGTGGCAGTACACTAAACACCGAAAGTGTGATAAGAGACTTAGGAACACAGGTGGACAGTGGTCTCACCTTCAATAACCACATTGCCACAACAGTCAGGAAATCCTTCTATGTGGCACACCTCATCACTAAGGGATTTTCATCCAGAAAAAAGGAGGTCATTGTCTCACTGTACTCATTCCTCATTAGACCCATTATAGAATACAATGTCCCATTTGGTATGTACCTCTCAAGACATCTGCAACAGCTGGAAAGGCCGCAGAAATACCTCACTAAAAAAATCACAGGCCTAAAGCAGATGCCCTATGCTGACCACCTTAAAAAACTCCAGCTATATCCTGTCGCATATTGTCTACTCCGAGGCGATCTCTGCTTAACATACAAGGCCATGTCAAACCCACAGCTGTTGGACATGCTACACTTAAAGAAATCCCAATCCCTCAGAGCCACACACTCGAGGGATCTAAACCTTGTCATCACAATAAACAAAACATGCTGGAGGGATAGGTTCCTGACCCAGAGACTCCCTAGACTCTGGAAAAGACTGCCCATACATGTCAAGCAGAGTGCCTCTTTGGCCCTTTTCAAAAGGAACCTTGATTATTGGATGGGAGAAAGGAAATTCTCCCCAGGGATCACATCAGTCACCCTGCTAGACAGGGGTCCAGGGAAGTAAATAGTGTGGGAAGAAATAGCCAGGGAATTGTTATGGCTAGGCTTGTATAGGCCCTAGGGCCGATAGCCTAGTACCAACCTATGAACCTATGAACCTGTTCTTAAGAAGAGACCATCAGGATTTCTGCAGATTGATGCCAGATATAGACCTAATTCTGGTTTGTGCTTGGTTTATCAAATACAGCATTTATTAATTGCTACCTGAATTAAGTCTTGAAATCCATTTTCTCACATTTTACTACTCAACAGAATGGGCATACAAGGACTACAGAGGTACCGGTAATGGTACACTACATATTGTCATGTGTGGCAAAGTTTTTATCCTGTCTAGTTAGGTACTAGTCACAGGTTGTTCTCAAAAGTCATTGTCTTGTCTAGTTTACAAGTCACTAGTTCTCCAAAGCATGCCACACTGTGTTCTATCCCTCACCTGCCATGTAACAGCTGCATTACATATATAGATGTCAATCACATGCGAGTCAAAGTTTGATGAGTCAATATAATTCTCAGGATCACCAGGTAATCTATAATTTGGGATTCAACAAAATGGTGTAAACAAAAATTACTTTAGCACATAATCTCTGCCCCAGATCTTCAAATGCTAGTTGCAAACTGACACAACATAGTTATACATGTGACTATCTGGGGATATTTTTTCATATTCCAAATGCACTCGCTCACCTGCTATCACGTGGTTAGCAGAGTGGTATATAACAGAATTCATCAAAACAAAGTAGGCTTAAATTAAGGCCTTTAAGGTACTTTTAAAGAAAGCACTTGTCTTATGAAGTGCAAGTGCATTGTGGGCACAGTTTATCTAAATGAGAAGCTTGCATTCCTTTAGTTGGTTGTAGGCCTATATGAAAAGGCAATGCATTTTAAACCTGATGCTCCATTCAGTTATGGATTTATGGATATCAGCAAATTTATTAACCACCCAGTCATTTAACCTTAATGGGTCTGAAAGAGCAAGTGTACAGATTTATTACTTATTTGTATTTGTTATCCAGGTAGATCCCCATGAATCTTTTTTAGTCTCAGTCCTGGAGCAGTATCTGGTTAACAGTCACACAGTTATGTCAAAACAGGCTATGAGAATCAACAAATCTGACCCTGGAATGCAGGAAATGGCTCATGAACAGCTCATAGCCTTAATAGTCTGCACCAACTTCTAGACAATTTGCATATTAAACAATATGGGGGTGCTGAAATGTTCTAAGCCTGACCTAGAAGGGAAAGACATGGAGCCATGAAACTTGCAAGTTATTCAACATATTCACCCCGAAGTTCAACACACTTGCCCCATCGTGTCTGAACTTTTTGTAACCCTGCCATAAAAATTCTGAAGTGTGGTCACTGAAATACTGTTCTGCTGCTGCAATTACCTCTGAATCACTCAAACATTTCAAACTCTTTTTAAGGTTTCGAAACAGGAAATAGTCAGATGGAACAAGATCTGGTGAGTAAGGTAGATGGTCTATGCACTCACATCCCAGTTTTGTCAAAACATCCATTGTTTTGCCAGCCTTGTGAGCAGGTGCATTGTCTTGCTAAAAGAGAACTCCTTTCTGAAGCTTCCCTCTCCTTTTTTCTTTTAATGCCTCCTTTATTCGACACAGCACATTACAGTAGTATTCTGCATTAACTGTTTGACCCCTTGGAAGATAGTCATTACAACACTTTCCTGATCCCAAAACACTGTGGTTATGACCTTTCCTGCTGACTTTTGGGTCTTGAACTTCTTTGGCCTTCTTGTACCTGAGTGCCGCCATTGCATGGACTGTTGTTTTGTCTCAGGATTATAGTGATATAACCATGTTTCATCAATAGTAACTAGACATTCCAAAAAGATGGCACCAGCTCCACGAAAATGTTGCAAAATCAACTTGGAAGTGTTCATTCAACATCTTTTCTCGCCGGCATTCAAACATTTGGGCACCCACTTGGCTGACACCTTCCAGCTGCCTCATGGATTATAAATCCAACATGCTCCATGGATAACTGCAGTGCCTCAGCAATTGTTTTAATCGAGATTCGCTGATCTGCAAAAATCAGGTCATGGACATGGTCAACAATTTCAGAAGTTGAGACAATTTGAGGCCTCCCAGACCTTGCTGCATCTTCGGTCTCGAAATCTCCACACTGAAAGTTTGCACACCACTTCTTCACAGTTGAGTAAGAAGGGCACTTGTCACTCAATGTTTACATCATTCATTCATGGATTTCTTTTGGAGTTTTGTTCTGCAGGAATAGAAACTTCATGATGGCTCAGAATTCCACACTTGAAAATTCCACACTTTTCGTTGGTTCAATCAATGATCTGAAACAATATCAAAACATAGCATTGAGATTCTGCAAACAGGCACTTAACAAGATGAAATAACCTTCTTTCTAGCTATAGAGGCAAACGTTGGTCAGGCTTAGTACTTTTCAGCATTCCCTCATATCTGTATATATATATATATATATATATATATATATATATATCATCTTCTTTCGGCTGTTCCTGTTAGGGATCGCCACAGCAGATCACCTGTTTCCATTTCTTCCTGTTCACTGCATCTTGCTCTGTCACACCAACCACCTGCATGTCCTCTCTCACCACATCCATAAACCTTATCTTAGGCCTTCCTCTTTTCCTGTTACCTGGTAGCTTCATCCTTAGCATCTTTTTCCCAATATACTCAGCATCCCTCCTCAGCACATGTCCAAACCAACGTAATCGTGCCTCTCTGGCTTTGTCTCCAAACCTTCCAACCTGGGCTGACCCTCTAATATACTTACTCCTAATCCTGTCCACCCTTGTCACACCCAATGCAAATATTAACATCTTTAATTCTGCCGCATCCAGCTCAAACTCCTGCCTTTTTGTCAATGCCACTATCTCCAACCCATATAACATAGCTGGTCTCACTACCCTCTTGTAGACCTTCCCTTTCACTCTTACAGGTACTAGTCTGTCACAAATCACTCCTGATACTCTTCTCCACCCACTCCATCCTGCCTGTATTCTCTTCTTCACCTCTCTTCCACACTCACCATTACTCTGAACTATTGACCCCAAGTATTTAAACTCATCCACCTTTGCCACCTCTACTCCTTGCATCCTCACCATTCCTCAATCCTCCCTCTCATTCACACAGATATATTCTGTCTTAGTCCTGCTGACCTTCATTCCTCTTCTCTCTAGAGCATATCTCCATCTCTCCAGGGTCTCCTCCACCTGCTCCCTACTCTCACTACAGATCACAATGTCATCTGCAAACATCATAGTCCACGGGGACTCCTGTCTGATCTCGTCTGTCAACCTGTCCATCACCATTGCAAATAAGAAAGGGCTCAGAGCTGATCCTTGATGTAACCCCACCTCCACCTTAAACGCATCCATCACTCCCACTGCAGACCTCACCGCTGTCACTCTACCCTCGTACATATCCTGTACCACTCTTACATACTTTTCTGACACTCCTGACTTCTTCATACAATACCACAACTCCTCTCTAGGCACCCTGTCATATGCTTTCTCTAAGTCTACAAAAACACAATGCAACTCCTTTCGACATTCTCTGTACTTCTCCATCAACACTCTCAGAGCAAAGATCGCATCTGTAGTGCTCTTTGCTGGCATGAAACCATACTGCTGATCACTAATCATCACGTCCCTTCTTAACCTTGCTTCCACTACTCTTTCCCATAACTTCATGCTGTGACTGATCAATTTAATCCCTCTGTAGTTATTACAGCTCTGCACATCACCCTTATTCTTAAAAATCGGTACCAAAACACTTTTTCTCCATTCCTCAGGCATCCTCTCACTTTCCAAGATTTCATTAAACAATCTGGTTAAAATCTCCACTGCCATTTCACCTAAACACCTCCATGTTTCCACAGGTATGTCATCTGGGCCAACAGCCTTACCATTCTTCATTCTCTTCATCGCTATCCTTACTTCCTCCTTGCTAATCCATTGTACTTTATGATTCACTATCCCTACATCATCCAACCTTCTCTCCCTCTCATTCTCTCCATTCATCAACCCCTCAAAGTACTCTTTCCATCTCCTCAACACACTCTCCTCGCTTGTGAGTATGTTTCCCTCATTATCCTTTATCACCTTTACCTGCTGCACATCTTTCCTAGCTCGGTCCCTCTGTTTAGCCAATCAGTACAGGTCCTTTTCTCCCTCCTTAGTGTCCAACCTTTCATACGACTCTTCCTATCCTTAGCCTTCACCACCTCTCTCTTTGCCATGCACCTCATCTCCTTATACTCCTGTCTAATTTCTTCATCTCTCTGACAATCCCACTTCTTCTTTGCCAACCTCTTTCTGTGTATACTCTCCTGTACTTCCTCATTCCACCACCATGTCTGCTTGTCGTCCTTCCTCTGTCCAGATGTGATACCAAGCACCTTTCTAGCCATCTCCCTTACTAGCTCTGCTGTAGTTACCCAGCTATTTGGTAACTCTTCACTGCCACCCAGTGCCTGCCTTAACTCATCCCTGAACTCCACCTCACAATTACCCTTTTTCAATTTCCACCACTTGATCCTTGGTGCTGCCCTCACACTCCTCCTTCTCTTCTTGATAACCAAAGTCATCCTTATATAAAAAGTGTTTATTGCAAGACTGTTCTTTTGAACTCTCTCCTTCCAAGTCTACCCTACTCTAGGCCTACTGAATGGATTACTTCTACTTAGAATGATACATGCATCACCATTGCTAACATGATTACAACTGGTCCTTTAGAATGTAGCAGATGCCCAGTCTAGCTACAGGGAGCTGACATCTATTAGACATTTAGACTCTGCAAGACTGGCCATAAGAGTCAAGAAGGACCACATGATGGCCACTTTGCTGTTCTCTGGTAAAGGATGAAGGACATATCACTGGTACAGGACCACATGGTAATACTTGATGTTGGATGCAAAAAAGGAAAAAAATATATAGTGACCAGCCTGTCATTCTTTCTGTGCATGGAAATATGCCTACTTGAAATCAGATCTGAGGTACCACATGCTCATGGGATGTGGTTTAATGCAGCAAAGACCTTTTCAATAACTCAACCAAAGTCTGTTTAATTAGTAGGAGCAAAGATCCCAAACCCATTTGCAGGTGTCTGTGTATCCTATATCCTCACAGCTAATAATAACTAAATGCAAGATCAACAAACATTTGCGTAAGACAAACATTTGCGTAAGAATGGGAAAGAGGGTTGAGGATGGATGGATGGATGGCTACAACTTTCAGCAAGTATTTTATTTGACCTACCAATCTAAAATAGATGGGCTTTCCTAAAATGGTATTCACTGGACTGATTGCTGTGTATAGTACATAACTACTGAGTACAGATGAGAAATTTCAGATTATTACAGCCCTTGTTACACTCTGGTTACAATTCATCTAAAAGGTAAGCACTCCTGGAGAGGGAAGTACTACCTGGTGAAAGGTTACGAACAGGCTGATCTGAGGCAGCACAGGAAACAAAACGGTCTATGTGAAGCAATTACCAAACCTAGAAGTTAGTGACTCTGACTTCAAAGAACTAGTCACTGTATTATCATGTAGACAGATTTGCAATTAGTTCTTGAGACACAGAGTGTAACAATATGTTGAGCTTCTGACTATGGGTCTGTTATTGTTGCTATACTGGTTATGGTTTACACAGCTGTACCTCACGCACTACATAATTCATGAGGACAGCATCCATTATGAAAATAAATGGGTTGTGTACTCTTCCTTGCACCATACACTGGAAATGTTCAATGTATCCAAAACCTCTGGCTTTACAACACATGGGTTTAATGCCCTGCCTTTGGGAAGTGGTATCCTAAACTCCCTTTTACACAGACATTTCCTGCTCTATTTTTTGAGTTCCTAATGGAACAGTTGCAGCTGTGATAGATCATTCAGCGCCCCCTCTATCAACTCTCTAAATTGCTTGTAAACTGTTAGTAGCATCAACAGTACTACAAAGAAAGTTATCTAGAAATACGCACTGTCTCAGGTACAGGTAGTAGCAAGGAATTCTACATGGTGGTGGGGGTTACCTACTGGAAGGTGACTTATTGTAAAAAACAAGATGGTGTAAAATTCCAAAAATGCTGGTAACACCAATGATGTTAAGTTGTCAATCTCGCCTTCATTCTTGCTTGATGGGTTCGGAGCCGATCCCTCTGCTCCGACTCGGCACTTGCTAAAGCTCGAGAGTCACTTTTACCAGCTCGAGGCAGCCCCATATCCCATGATGCAAGGCGGTAAGTACCCAGATCTCGTTTGCCGCTTCGCTTAGGAGGTCTTCTTTTTACCAGCTCCTGGTAAGTTGTTCACTTTTGTGATATTTAAGCCCCTTTTAGTCAAAAACCTTTTATTGATAGTTGTTAAGTTTAATTTATACACTTTCTGACAGAAATTCCCTGTCTCCTTAATTTTTTGTTAGTCAATTTTTTCCCTATCCCATCCCCCCCCTGTTAGGGTGTGTGTGTTGGTTTATAGAATACCCTTTGGTATTTTATTTAACTTAATTTTGACTGGTGTGTGTGTGTGTTTTTTCGGCACCATGTCAAAGGAGAGGGTCTCAGGTTTTAAGAAGTGTGACTCGTGCTGTCAGAAGATGTCTCTGACAGACGGTCACACTTCTTGCCTGTATTGTCTGGGCCCTCTTCACCTGCAGGACTCCTGTGCTATTTGTCACTCCTTCAGCCAGAGAGTCCTGCAGGAGAGACGGAACAAACTGATTCTTAGGGGTTTCTGCCGGAGGGCTCTCCGCTAAGTCGGCTCCACCAAAATCAGTAAAATCTTCCAAGGCCCAGGCTTCTGTATCTAAGCCTGCGGCCTCGGCTCAATGCGTACTGAGTCGAGATCGGCTCGGCTGGAGCCGATTCTAGCTTGACAGCCTTCGGCACCGATGGCTATCGGTGCCGATCTGTATTGACCGCCGATGTCGGCTCCGATCGGCTCCGACACACATGTGGCACAGGCATCGGTGTCGGCTCCACCGCCCCGACACCGTTACTTTGGTGGCTGTATCGGCTCGGCTGGAGCCGATACATCGAACTTCCTGTCGGCTCGAGGTCGGCTCCGACAGGATCTATTGTATCGGCTCCGATGGCTCATTCCCGGAAGAGGTCGGGGTCTCCTTCCTTGGGGCCGATACTTTCGGCTCCGGCTTCACCTCTTCTTTCGAACGGAGCCATCGGAGCCGATCTTCAAGGTCATCCAGGTTGTCAGATCATGACCTAGAGAGAGTGGTCAGTAGATTACTCAAGTCACAGGTACTGGCCCAAATGTTACACAGTCCGTCTCAACAGACGACTGTTGGTCCACACCCCGTTACAGTTCCTCCTTCAACTCTACCCCAGAGCTTGGAGTTGGAGTCTTCGAATGGCTACTGCTACGACAGGAGGACGGATAACCCCTTCTGTTCCTTCAGCCTCTACTCTTATCTCCTCTTCGAGACCTTCCATAGAGGGATTCGTGGTCGGGCTTCCATGGTCTCCTCCGAGGGGTGAGTGGCATCCCACCCTTGTCCGAACCGCTCTTCCCCTTCGAGCCTCGGCCTTGGTGAGCTCGGCTCCGACATCTGCCTCGGAGACTTCCCTTTCCGTGGTCCCTGGAGTTCCTAGCTCTTCGGAGCGGGTTCTCTCGCACCTGCCTGGGAGGGAGCATTCGAGGTGATGAAGAGTGTACTGGCCACTGGTATCAGTCAGCAGTCTGTTCCCGTGGCTCCTCCCTCTATAGTACCTGTTGACATCTCTGCCACTTCTCTTGCTACAGGACCCAGAGATCCTCCGCCTCAGGTTTCCCCATTGGGAATTTCCCCCTCTTCCGAGGATTCTCCTGATGTTTCGGGAGATCCTCCTAGGAAGAGGACTTGTAAGAGGAAGCATGTAGACTCCCCCAAGTCTGTCACTTCGGATACTGACTTTGATGAGTCAGAGGGATCCCCTAGATTCCCCTCTGAGGATGTCTCCTTCTCAGACATCCTAGAACTTCTGAAACAGAGGGGAAACTGGCCCACCAACAATCCCTCTGAGGATGAGTCAGTATACCTAGAGGCATTTGGATCTCGGCCCTCCACCTCCTGGGTATCTCCGCCTTCGACCCCTTATGCAGGTGATTGCACGAAGGCGTGGGCAGCTCCTGACTCTGTAGAGCCAGTCCCTAGGAGGCCTTCAAAATTTATCACTGCCCGGCGACAAACAATTCCTTACTAAGGGTGTCCCGCTGATGCCATGGTGGTGGCTGCGGCCACCAAAAGGGTACCTCCAAAAATCTAGGACCTATATTTAAGTAAATAGTGTGGGAAGAAATAGCCAGGGAATTGTTATGGCTGGGCTTGTATAGGCCCTAGGGCCGATAGCCTAGTACCAACCTATGAACCTATGAACCTGTTCTTAAGAAGAGACCATCAGGATTTCTGCAGATTGATGCCAGATATAGACCTAATTCTGGTTTGTGCTTGGTTTATCAAATACAGCATTTATTAATTGCTACCTGAATTAAGTCTTGAAATCCATTTTCTCACATTTTACTACTCAACAGAATGGGCATACAAGGACTACAGAGGTACCGTAATGGTACACTACATATTGTCATGTGTGGCAAAGTTTTTATCCTGTCTAGTTAGGTACTAGTCACAGGTTGTTCTCAAAAGTCATTGTCTTGTCTAGTTTACAAGTCACTAGTTCTCCAAAGCATGCCACACTGTGTTCTATCCCTCACCTGCCATGTCACAGCTGCCTTACATATATAGATGTCAATCACATGAAGTCAAAGTTTGATGAGTCAATATAATTCTCAGGATCACCAGGTAATCTATAATTTGGGATTCAACAAAATGGTGTAAACAAAAATTACTTTAGCACATAATCTCTGCCCCAGATCTTCAAATGCTAGTTGCAAACTGACACAACATAGTTATACATGTGACTATCTGGGGATATTTTTTCATATTCCAAATGCACTCGCTCACCCGCTATCACGTGGTTAGCAGAGTGGTATATAACAGAATTCATCAAAACAAAGTAGGCTTAAATTAAGGCCTTTAAGGTACTTTTAAAGAAAGCACTTGTCTTATGAAGTGCAAGTGCATTGTGGGCACAGTTTATCTAAATGAGAAGCTTGCATTCCTTTAGTTGGTTGTAGGCCTATATGAAAGGCAATGCATTTTAAACCTGATGCTCCATTCAGTTATGGATTTATGGATATCAGCAAATTTATTAACCACCCAGTCATTTAACCTTAATGGGTCTGAAAGAGCAAGTGTACAGATTTATTACTTATTTGTATTTGTTATCCAGGTAGATCTCCATGAATCTTTTTTAGTCTCAGTCCTGGAGCAGTATCTGGTTAACAGTCACACAGTTATGTCAAAACAGGCTATGAGAATCAACAAATCTGACCCTGGAATGCAGGAAATGGCTCATGAACAGCTCATAGCCTTAATAGTCTGCACCAACTTCTAGACAATTTGCATATTAAACAATATGGGGGTGCTGAAATGTTCTAAGCCTGACCTAGAAGGGAAAGACATGGAGCCATGAAACTTGCAAGTTATTCAACATATTCACCCCGAAGTTCAACACACTTGCCCCATCGTGTCTGAACTTTCTGTAACCCTGCCATAAAAATTCTGAAGTGTGGTCACTGAAATACTGTTCTGCTGCTGCAATCACCACTGAATCACTCAAAAGTTTCAAACTCTTTTTAAGGTTTCGAAACAGGAAATAGTCAGATGGAACAAGATCTGGTGAGTAAGGTAGATGGTCTATGCACTCACATCCCAGTTTTGTCAAAACATCCATTGTTTTGCCAGCCTTGTGAGCAGGTGCATTGTCTTGCTAAAAGAGAACTCCTTTCTGAAGCTTCCCTCTCCTTTTTTCTTTTAATGCCTCCTTTATTCGACACAGCACATTACAGTAGTATTCTGCATTAACTGTTTGACCCCTTGGAAGATAGTCATTACAACACTTTCCTGATCCCAAAACACTGTGGTTATGACCTTTCCTGCTGACTTTTGGGTCTTGAACTTCTTTGGCCTTCTTGTACCTGAGTGCCGCCATTGCATGGACTGTTGTTTTGTCTCAGGATTATAGTGGTATAACCATGTTTCATCAATAGTAACTAGACATTCCAAAAAGATGGCACCAGCTCCACGAAAATGTTGCAAAATCAACTTGGAAGTGTTCATTCAACATCTTCTCGCCGGCATTCAAACATTTGGGCACCCACTTGGCTGACACCTTCCAGCTGCCTCATGGATTATAAATCCAACATGCTCCATGGATAACTGCAGTGCCTCAGCAATTGTTTTAATCGAGATTCGCTGATCTGCAAAAATCAGGTCATGGACATGGTCAACAATTTCAGAAGTTGAGACAATTTGAGGCCTCCCAGACCTTGCTGCATCTTCGGTCTCGAAATCTCCACACTGAAAGTTTGCACACCACTTCTTCACAGTTGAGTAAGAAGGGCACTTGTCACTCAATGTTTACATCATTCATTCATGGATTTCTTTTGGAGTTTTGTTCTGCAGGAATAGAAACTTCATGATGCCTCAGAATTCCACACTTGAAAATTCCACACTTTTCGTTGGTTCAATCAATGATCTGAAACAATATCAAAACATAGCATTGAGATTCTGCAAACAGGCACTTAACAAGATGAAATAACCTTCTTTCTAGCTATAGAGGCAAACGTTGGTCAGGCTTAGTACTTTTCAGCATTCCCTCATATCTGTATATATATATATATATATATATATATATATATATATATCATCATCTTCTTTCGGCTGTTCCTGTTAGGGATCGCCACAGCAGATCACCTGTTTCCATTTCTTCCTGTTCACTGCATCTTGCTCTGTCACACCAACCACCTGCATGTCCTCTCTCACCACATCCATAAACCTTATCTTAGGCCTTCCTCTTTTCCTGTTACCTGGTAGCTTCATCCTTAGCATCTTTTTCCCAATATACTCAGCATCCCTCCTCAGCACATGTCCAAACCAACGTAATCGTGCCTCTCTGGCTTTGTCTCCAAACCTTCCAACCTGGGCTGACCCTCTAATATACTTACTCCTAATCCTGTCCACCCTTGTCACACCCAATGCAAATATTAACATCTTTAATTCTGCCGCATCCAGCTCAAACTCCTGCCTTTTTGTCAATGCCACTATCTCCAACCCATATAACATAGCTGGTCTCACTACCCTCTTGTAGACCTTCCCTTTCACTCTTACAGGTACTTGTCTGCCACAAATCACTCCTGACACTCTTCTCCACCCACTGCATCCTGCCTGTACTCTTCTTCACCTCTCTTCCACACTCACCATTACTCAGAGCTATTGACCCCAAGTATTTAAACTCATCCACCTTTGCCACCTCTACTCCTTGCATCCTCACCATTCCTCAATCCTCCCTCTCATTCACACAGATATATTCTGTCTTAGTCCTGCTGACCTTCATTCCTCTTCTCTCTAGAGCATATCTCCATCTCTCCAGGGTCTCCTCCACCTGCTCCCTACTCTCACTACAGATCACAATGTCATCTGCAAACATCATAGTCCACGGGGACTCCTGTCTGATCTCGTCTGTCAACCTGTCCATCACCATTGCAAATAAGAAAGGGCTCAGAGCTGATCCTTGATGTAACCCCACCTCCGCCTTAAACGCATCCATCACTCCCACTGCAGACCTCACCGCTGTCACTCTACCCTCGTACATATCCTGTACCACTCTTACATACTTTTCTGACACTCCTGACTTCTTCATACAATACCACAACTCCTCTCTAGGCACCCTGTCATATGCTTTCTCTAAGTCTACAAAAACATGCAACTCCTTTCGACATTCTCTGTACTTCTCCATCAACACTCTCAGAGCAAAGATCGCATCTGTAGTGCTCTTTGCTGGCATGAAACCATACTGCTGATCACTAATCATCACGTCCCTTCTTAACCTTGCTTCCACTACTCTTTCCCATAACTTCATGCTGTGACTGATCAATTTAATCCCTCTGTAGTTATTACAGCTCTGCACATCACCCTTATTCTTAAAAATCGGTACCAAAACACTTTTTCTCCATTCCTCAGGCATCCTCTCACTTTCCAAGATTTCGTTAAACAATCTGGTTAAAATCTCCACTGCCATTTCACCTAAACACCACCATGTTTCCACAGGTATGTCCATCTGGGCCAACAGCCTTACCATTCTTCATTCTCTTCATCGCTATCCTTACTTCCTCCTTGCTAATCCATTGTACTTTATGATTCACTATCCCTACATCATCCAACCTTCTCTCCCTCTCATTCTCTTCATTCATCAACCCCTCAAAGTACTCTTTCCATCTCCTCAACACACTCTCCTCGCTTGTGAGTATGTTTCCCTCATTATCCTTTATCACCTTTACCTGCTGCACATCTTTCCTAGCTCGGTCCCTCTGTTTAGCCAATCAGTACAGGTCCTTTTCTCCCTCCTTAGTGTCCAACCTTTCATACGACTCTTCCTATCCTTAGCCTTCGCCACCTCTCTCTTTGCCATGCACCTCATCACCTTATACTCCTGTCTAATTTCTTCATCTCTCTGACAATCCCACTTCTTCTTTGCCAACCTCTTTCTGTGTATACTCTCCTGTACTTCCTCATTCCACCACCATGTCTGCTTGTCGTCCTTCCTCTGTCCAGATGTGATACCAAGCACCTTTCTAGCCATCTCCCTTACTAGCTCTGCTGTAGTTACCCAGCTATTTGGTAACTCTTCACTGCCACCCAGTGCCTGCCTTAACTCATCCCTGAACTCCACCTCACAATTACCCTTTTTCAATTTCCACCACTTGATCCTTGGTGCTGCCCTCACACTCCTCCTTCTCTTCTTGATAACCAAAGTCATCCTTATATAAAAAGTGTTTATTGCAAGACTGTTCTTTTGAACTCTCTCCTTCCAAGTCTACCCTACTCTAGGCCTACTGAATGGATTACTTCTACTTAGAATGATACATGCATCACCATTGCTAACATGATTACAACTGGTCCTTTAGAATGTAGCAGATGCCCAGTCTAGCTACAGGGAGCTGACATCTATTAGACATTTAGACTCTGCAAGACTGGCCATAAGAGTCAAGAAGGACCACATGATGGCCACTTTGCTGTTCTCTGGTAAAGGATGAAGGACATATCACTGGTACAGGACCACATGGTAATACTTGATGTTGGATGTAAAAAAGGAAAAAAATGTATAGTGACCAGCCTGTCATTCTTTCTGTGCATGGAAATATGCCTACTTGAAATCAGATCTGAGGTACCACATGCTCATGGGATGTGGTTTAATGCAGCAAAGACCTTTTCAATAACTCAACCAAAGTCTGTTTAATTAGTAGGAGCAAAGATCCCAAACCCATTTGCAGGTGTCTGTGTATCCTATATCCTCACAGCTAATAATAACTAAATGCAAGATCAACAAACATTTGCGTAAGACAAACATTTGTGTAAGAATGGGAAAGAGGGTTGAGGATGGATGGATGGATGGATGGCTACAACTTTCAGCAAGTATTTTATTTGACCTACCAATCTAAAATAGATGGGCTTTCCTAAAATGGTATTCACTGGACTGATTGCTGTGTATAGTACATAACTACTGAGTACAGATGAGAAATTTCAGATTATTACAGCCCTTGTTACACTCTGGTTACAATTCATCTAAAAGGTAAGCACTCCTGGAGAGGGAAGTACTACCTGGTGAAAGGTTACGAACAGGCTGATCTGAGGCAGCACAGGAAACAAAACGGTCTATGTGAAGCAATTACCAAACCTAGAAGTTAGTGACTCTGACTTCAAAGAACTAGTCACTGTATTATCATGTAGACAGATTTGCAATTAGTTCTTGAGACACAGAGTGTAACAATATGTTGAGCTTCTGACTATGGGTCTGTTATTGTTGCTATACTGGTTATGGTTTACACAGCTGTACCTCACGCACTACATAATTCATGAGGACAGCATCCATTATGAAAATAAATGGGTTGTGTACTCTTCCTTGCACCATACACTGGAAATGTTCAATGTATCCAAAACCTCTGGCTTTACAACACATGGGTTTAATGCCCTGCCTTTGGGAAGTGGTATCCTAAACTCCCTTTTACACAAACATTTCCTGCTCTATTTTTTGAGTTCCTAATGGAACAGTTGCAGCTGTGATAGATCATTCAGCGCCCCCTCTATCAACTCTCTAAATTGCTTGTAAACTGTTAGTAGCATCAACAGTACTACAAAGAAAGTTATCTAGAAATACGCACTGTCTCAGGTACAGGTAGTAGCAAGGAATTCTACATGGTGGTGGGGGTTACCTACTGGAAGGTGACTTATTGTAAAAAACAAGATGGTGTAAAATTCCAAAAATGCTGGTAACACCAATGTTTAAGGCACTGCATAATGTTAGCAGTGATTATAAATCCTTTAGGTCTGGCTTGCTGTATGGCAGACAGGGGTGAAGCTCTGACTTTGACCCACATGAGCAGGGACTGAAAAGTGAGCAAGCTGCTAGACAAGTCAATAAGGAAGGGTGAAAGTGTTTAGATGATGCTGTCTTTCTCATCTTTGGAGGCAGTCTGCTCATCCAGCCATGATACTTGCTGAAGGATGATTAGGGGAAGCTACAGTGAGCTTTCCCTAAGCTGTGAGTGCAAGTCAGGTGCCAATTGGTGAAATTAGGCAATATGGAAAAAAAAAAACATCCGTTGGCTGCTTAGATGTTGGCTGCACTGTGATTAGCTGTCACCCAACCCCCCCCCAAGGGAAGTGTAAGGGAAATGAGGAGATCATTGTTTTCGGCCTTGCATGAGTCTTGGTAATTTGGTGTACATCGGTATTTGCAACATTACACCATGTAATGCATGTTGAATCATTATTTTCATTTCAAAACTAGTTTACCTTGTTCCTCAGTATGAGCCTTACAGCACATTACTTGAGAATGTTACTGCTCTATATACTTAACATGCTAAATATTCCCTTCTATATGTACTCCTCTGAGTTCTGCATGTTAGACAATTGTGCTGTATGTCTATTATTTTCTAAAACTCTTCCATATCTTTACTCTGTGCTGTGAAAGTACATCTCAAATGTTATATATTTGTGTAAGGTGTATTCTACTTTCTAATTATTGTTTCACTGATTATTTTTTGTTTACCCAGCCTTCCCTGCAAAAGTGGTGTCTCAAGTGTGCCCAATATGATTATTTGTCTACAGAATAAACACAGAAAAGAAAACTGCAATTTTGATCTGTAAGACAGTGCCATCTTCTAATTTATTATCGGGACTTCTGTGCTAACCATGTTTTATACACATGGCAAGAAGGTTATGAATACCAGTGGACAAGCCACTTGGACAGCATAGCCAGTGGCATCAACCCCCTTTTTCCATGGAGTTGGGGTGTCACATCAACAGTGTCTATCACCTAGAACCAATGTTCACACTTGGTCAAATCTGTATTGAAATCCTCTTATCCTACCTAACACCATATATATATATATATATATATATATATATATATATATATATATATATATATATACACACACATATATGAGTATATGATCAGTGGCCCTGAAGGCAGGAAAAGCCATAGGTCACCATGGTAGACTATTTTGCTGACTAAGCATTACTCTTAACATATAGAAACAAGAAACTGGAGAAGAGTCAAAAGATATTGGGCAATATTGTGGAGCACCTCTGCTATCCTACAGTGCTACCACAAACACTATCTCCAGGCACAACTCCATTATGAAATTGTGCCGAGGGGCAGTATCTGCATAAGAAACTCTGGGTGCTATGTTGTAGTCTCCTATCTTTACAAGTAATGCTATACCCTAAGATGATATTGGGATTCAGAAACATTCCACGATAATGATTCACATTACCTTGCCATGGCTTAGTCTGGCTTTGTACAAACATGTTGCAAAGTTCCTAACAATTCCCAAATGTGCCAGACTCCAGAGGGTCAGTAAGGTCACTGTATGCATGACAAGGAAATATGTGTCACGCATGCAGTGTTACAGCCAAAACTGCAGTGGTGGCATGGGAAGGGGGCTACTGCCCCACAACCACATCCTCTCACACATATGGAACGCTTCCTGTATCAATAAGCACGGATTTGAAGGGGTGGTAGTCCACCTTAACATGCTGAATCAACAGCTTTAGATTACTGTTTGTAGTGAGCTGGCAAAACAGGTTGCAGGGCAATTTCTTTCTCTTGGTGAAAATTTGCAGTTGGGCAAACATGTTTTAAAGCATACAAGCAATGCAAGCTGCTGAAAAAGGTGGTCTGCATGATTTCCAAAACGTTGAAATAGAAAATGTAGTTTATGGATTTGATTTGTGAAGTGCCTACCAGTTTCAAATGCTTTTTACAGTTTACTGCATAATATAAAACATTATATTGCCTGGTAAATATTTTAAAGGTCTCACCTGACAACATTGCTATATTCTCTTCTTGAATCTTTGTCAAGGCACACAATAAATGTTTTTCTTCCCTGACTTGTGATTTTTATGTCACATGCACGAAATGTGGTTGTCTCATACTGAAAAAAAAAAACAAGTAAACAAGTTATTATTTTATTAAAATGCTGTCTTAAAAAAGAATTGGAAATTCTCACACATACCTTGCCCACACACACACACACACACACATGGAAATACATATACAGCTATGGCAAATTTAGAAATACCACAAAATTATTTTTCAGACTATCTTTGGATGTGGGATGAAACTCAGGAATGTATAGGCCATGAAAGCACCACAGGTTCGAGCCAAACTACAGACAAAAAGTTGTGAGGCAACAATCTTAACAAATGTGCTGCATTATATAACCATTTCATTTACTTGAAAAAATGTTTGCACAATATTATACTTTTTGCAACACTAGGGCAGTAATTAAGTGCTGCTGCCACACAGGTCTTGCTTCTCCTGTCTGGACTCCAGTTGGGGTGCCTTATGCACAGTCTGCAGGCCATCTCTGTGTACATATAAGTTTTTATCTGCATCTCTGGTTTCCTCCCACATCATAAAGACACACTGACAGGTAAAACTATGATTCTTATGTGTGTGTGTGTGTGTGTCTGTTTATATCCTGTGATGGACTGACACCCCACACAGGACTGGCTCTCAACCAGTGTCTACTGAGACAGACTCTGGCTCCTCCCCCCTTCAGCCTGAAAAGGATAATGAAGGCATCAGATAATGAATGAGTAAATTCATATTCTAGTGCTTTAAGATAAAATTCAAGTTTAAGAGAACAGATAATTGCTAGCCTGCATAGTAACTTAAGCCTGAATGAATTTTCTGGTGAACTGACTTGTGAGATCAGAAAGAGTTTGGTAAACCAAAGATTCACATTATTTTGGACAGGCTTCTGGGCATACCAGCTAACAAAAACTAACAGACTGGCATAAAAACATCTTACATAGTAACATAGGATCATAGGAGATTACTAGGCTATCGACCTGGTGGTCACTTTAAGCCTAGTCATTTCATCCCAATGTAATACCATAGAAATTCTAGTCAATACTAAAGATTGCATTTAGTGATGACTGCCCATGTCCAGCAGGGTTGTGGGTGCTCTCCCCAGTCAGAATTTATACTGCCCCATCCACTCGTCCAGGTTCCTCTTGAACAGTGTCATAGAGGTGCCCTGTTTCACATGAATTGGTAGCCTGTTCCAAAGATGAGGCAGTTGCTGGGAGATAGAAATGTCCCACCAGCATGTGCTATTTAAGTTGCAGGCCATATTTAGGTCCCTGGAATGGGTAGCCCAAGTCTCATTTGATTTACAGATATACAGCAAGTTCATTAGGTGTGGGTCTTGGATTGCTCTGTAGGCCAGACATAAGTCTCCCCTAAGAAGTCTATACGATACAGAGTATAGAGACAGGGACTTTAGTCTGTCTGTGTAAGGCACATGCTGGAGCCCCTTGATCTTCTTTGCTAGAAACCTCTGAGGTCTCTCTATATGCTGCAAGTGCTTAGTATGGTACATGCCGAATGGGGTGTTATACTCAATTATGGCCCAGATAAGTGCCAAGAATAGGGGGGTTATAACTTCTTTTGCTCTTGAGGAGATGCCTTTACCAATCAAGTGTGCTATGTAGAAAGCTTTCCTTACTATGGTAGACATATGGTGGTTGAAGTTAAGTGCCTGGTGAACTTATGATCCCAGGTCCCTTACCACTTCATGGATACTTAGGGAATTGTTGTTGATTTAATACTGTGAAATGACACTGTCTGTGTTGAAGGCAATGATGATGCATTTCTTTGCATTCAGTTTGAGACCATGACTAATACACCAGTCACTGGTCTGCGTGAGACCCTCATGGAGTATACTGACATCATTTGTGTATTCAGTGATTGCACCTAGTTTGCAGTTGTCTGCAAACTTGGTCAGCTACATCACCTTAGTTTTGAATTGAACATCTGAGAGGTTTATACCAAACAGTAGGAGGCCTACAGGTAACAGATCTGCTGGTTGATGTGGAGTCACCCACTTTGATAGTGTGTGTCCAGTTTGTGAGCCAGTTGGCAACCTATCTTACAACAAATGGGTTTACATTCAGTTTGCTAAGTTTATCAGTAAAGCCTGAATGTGGGATTGTGTCAAAAGCCTTTGCCAAGTCAAGGTATGCTGTGTGCACAGATATGCACTCATCAATGGTCTTGGTCACACTTTCAAAGAAATTCACCAGGTTTAACAGGCAGACTCTGCTCTTCACGAAACCGAACTGGGTAGAATCCAGGGTTCAGAGGTCACCTATGTATTTACTTATGAAGTCCATAATAATACATTCCATGGCCTTACAGATGAGGCTGGACAGACTTATGGGTCTGTAATTCCTTGGGTCTGTTGCTAGGCCAGCTTTATGGAGGGGAATAACTGTAGCTGTTTTCCATTCCTCAGGAAAAAAGCCTGTAGTTATGTTATGATTGAAAAGGGTACTTAATGGTGATGCCAGTACATGTTTTAGCCTGTTTAGAAGACATTCTGGGATGTTGTCTGGTCCCATAGAGGCTTTATATTTTGAGGACCTGCTCTTCAGATATGTAGGCTGGTGGGAAGTTTGGGGGAAGGTTTGTTGTAAGTTCGGAATGGATAAAGGAGTGAAATTTTCACCAAACCTATCCACTAGCAGGTTTGCTATCTCTGTGGAGTCAGTGCATGTGATACTGTTGGCCACTAATACTGCACATCCTTGTGTCCCACCCTTTAGGTTTTGTAATTAGCTGTAAAAGGCTTCATGGTTATACCTGGTTTACTTGCTAAATTTCTTTCAAAGGAGCCCTTGGAGGATTTGACAAGTTGTCTTATTTGAACTGTAGAGATGTCCTGCCCGTATGACAACTGCATGGCTCAAAAAATAAAATGCAAAAATCAAACAAAGCCAGCAGATCAGGGCAAGCTGTGTAATTTTATTAGCTTGTCTTAAAACATAATAAACAGACCGGTTTCGGCTCAATAAATCCTCAGCCTTCTTTAGTGTTTAAAATAAAATGAGAACAGTAGTCCTTATTTATATTGAACATACAGATTAATGTAGAAACATGATTGGTTCCTTACAAATATTTATTCATGCCAGGTGCAAATAAAGCCCCTAGCTTAATTCTCCATTTATTTTCTTTTGAATCCAAAAGGCTATGCCATCCGGCTTTATTAGCCCTATTGCCCATGATTTTGTCGATAACTGTAAATCTAAATGTAGCATTAGGATGTTTAATGGTGTGTTTGTATAGTGCGTTACTGAGTTTTTTATTTCTTATCCCACTAAAGTGTTCTGAACTACAGATCCTAAGGGGTCTGGACGTATGTCCAACATAAAAAGCATGGCAACTACAGGTGACCAAATAAATCAGCCAATCTGTCCCACAATTTGCAAAGAACTGAATCTGAAAAACATTGCCTGTATTACTGCTAGAAAACTCCTTAGTTTTATTCAAAGCTTTACAGTGGATACAGTGGCCGCAAGGTACACAACCTGAAAGTAGGTCCCCAACCATGGTCCATTGTCCAGAAACCCCTGTAGTTTGGTTGATGTGTTTGTAATGGCTCAATTGGAACCCTATGTTTGTCCCACTGCGGAATGAGAACAAACACTTGTCTTGCAAAATGGTGGAAAAATAGTCATCTGCCCTTAATATGTTCCAGTGTCTCTGGACAATATTAAGGAGTGTTTCCGTGTTCCTGCCATAAGTAGTGATCAGACGGATCACAGATTGTTATGAAACAACCAAAGTAAAATAAAAAACAAGTCCAAGTAAAACGACAAAACCAGGATCCAACACAAGTTTATTCGATAGTCTCTAGCGCTTCGGCTTACGCCTTCAAGGAGAATGCTATCAAAACTTCAAGACACACATTTATGCTATAAAATATCTATTAAACAATTAAACAATTAATTACAAAAAAACTTTCCAATTACATTCAACATTAATACCACTAGGTGTCATCGTACCATATTTTAATATAAAAACTGTTTCTTTATATAAAAGCTTCTTTTTAACTATTTCATCATTTTTATCCATAACAATGTGTTCTAAAATAGTAGCTAACAAACCCTTCGGGTTACTATTATGATGGTCTTTAAAATGCATCGCAAGAGGGCTTTCCATTTTTACATTTTGTGTTCCTGCAGCCTAACCTTAAAGGCACGTTTACTCTCCCCTATATAAAACAATCCACACGGACATTTCAATGCATATATAACTATTTCCGTGTTACATGAAAATCTCCCAATAGATTTAAAACTTTTACCATTAATATGGTCAAATGTTTTACTTACATATTCACATGAAATACACTTCCCACATGGGTAAGTTCCCATTAAATTAATATTATTATTTAAATTTACCTTGGGGGTAAGAAATCTGGTATGTACCAGCATATCTTAAAGATTTCTACCTCTTTTATAAGAAAAAGTGATATTTCTTGAAAAAATGTCCATCAAATCTTTATATTTAAATAACGACGTCCAATAAAATTGGACTACCTCCCTAACTTCTTCTGACAACAAATCATAGGTCATTATCATGTAAACTTTCTTTAAAAACTTCAATGTTTGATTTCTATTGGAACATTTATTACAATTCCTATCCATCTTATATATACTTTTTTTAACCCTCTCTAGGGAAAGTAAAACTTCCTTTGTATCATAACCTCTTCTAATAAATAACTCTCAGGTTTTTTCTAACTCAATATTCACCTCATTTGTATTATTACATAATCTCTTTACTCTTGTGAGTTCACCATATGGTAAAAATTTCAATAAATGTGGGGGATAAAAACTATGTGCATCCAAAAATGTAGGCTCTCTTCAAACTTACGGAATACTTTAGTAACAATTTTACCATTCTTATCTCCCTCTAAGGTAATATCTAAAAATTCACTTTATTACCTAACTGAAAGCCATCATATTTCAAATAAAACTCATTTTCTTGTAAACTATCCATAAACCGGTGTACTTCTTGTTTGCCCCCTTGACAAACAAAAATTAAATCATCGATGTAACGATAATATTTAACTACATACTTTTTAAAAAATTTCATCCGATATAAGAATTCATTCTCAAAAAAACCCATCATTATATTCGCATACATGGGGACAAATGCTGCCCCCATGGCTGTACCTTTCAGCTGATGGAATAATTGTCCATCAAAATAAAAATAATTATTCTTAAGACAAAATTCTACCAATTCTACAATATAAAACGATAAAGGACTATCTCCCAAAGTTTTTATTAATGCTTTTAACCCATCCTTATGTTTAATACTCGTATATAGGCTTTTAACATCTGCCGTTAACCAATACATATCCTCAGTCCATGTAATAGATAATATTCGATCTAAAAAATCAAAACTATCCTTAATATAGGACTCCTGTTTAATAACATATGGATATAAAAAACTATGTAAAAATATACCCATATTATGTAAAAAATAATTACATGCTGACACTATCGGACGGCCAGGAGGATGATGAATATTCTTATGTATTTTACTTGGATCACAGATTGTTGTTTGGTCCCTTGTTCCTTGTATTGTAGTGTATCTGACAAGTCAAATGAAGAAACTGTGCTTCTAGCACTCAGGACATAACCCATTTGGTACCCTCTGTCCCTAAATCTGTCAATAAGGTCATCCCTATATTGTACATAACTATCGGGCTTGGAACAGATATGTTTCATGCTAAGAAATTGGGACTTAGGTATATTTCTGCAGATGTGAGGTGGATGAAAGCTGGAGGCATGGAGAAGAGAACTATATTGGGGATATTTCCTATATACCTGTGTATCTAGGGTGTGATCCGCATTCCTAGTAATCAGTACATCCAAAAAAATTATCCTGCAGGAATGGTAGCTGACAGTGAATTGAATACCCCATTTGTTTTTGTTGAGATAACCTACAAATTCCTTCAGGTAACCATCATCCAATCTCCATACCATCCAGCAATCATCCAAATACCTCCTCCAAATGTCATAAGTTCATAGGTTCATAGGTAGGTACTAGGCTATTGGCCCTAGGGCCTATACAAGCCTAGCCAAAAAGGTACTCTGGCTTTCGCCACCCAAGAAAATAATTTTCCTGTGCCCCTGTCAAGCAGAACCACTGAAGTGATCCCCGGGGTGAATTTCCTATTTTTTTAAGATTTTTCTTGAAGAGTGCTAATGAGGAGCTCTGTTTGACATAGATAGGTAGTCTGTTCCAGAGTATGGGAAGTCTGTGGGACAGGAATCTATCCCTCCAGTATGTTCTGTTTATTGTGGTGACAAGGTTTAGGTCCCTAGAGTGTGTAGCTCGGAGGGATTGGTATTTCTTTAAGTGGAGCATGTCCAACAGCTCTGGGTTTGACATAGCTTTGTATGTTAGGCAGAGATCACCTCTGAGTAGGCGATATGTGACGGAGTAAAGCTGGAGTTTTTTGAGACGGTCTGCATAAGGCATCTGTTTGAGGCCACAGATCCTCTTTGTGAGGTATTTTTGTGGCCTTTCCAGTTGTTGTAGATGTCTTGTGAGGTACATACCAAAAGGGGCACTGTACTCTATAATGGGTTTAATGAGTGATAAGTAGAGGGGGACAATGACCTCTTTTTTTCTGGATGAGAAACCTTTTGTGATGGTGTGCCACGTAGAAGGATTTCCTGACCACTGTGGTGATGTGATTATCAAAGGAGAGACTACTGTCCACCTGTGTCCCAAGGTCTCTTATCACACTTTCGGTGTTAAGTAGACTACCACCTATGTTGTATTTCAGGGGTACAGAGTTTTAACCAAAGGGGATGACAATGCACTTTTGGGCATTGAGCTTGACACCATGTCTTTGACACCAGGTATCTGTCTCAGTGAGGCCCTTTTGTAGGATGTCCACATCATTAGGTGTTTCGATTATGGCTCCTAGTTTGCAGTCATCTGTGAATTTAGACCTTCTGTGTTAGCCTGTACTTAAGAGAAATAGATACCAAACAGGAGAGGACCCAGGACTGAACCCTGTGGTACTCCACTTGTCACTGGTCTGAAGTCTGATTTGGAGTTTGCTACTTTCACAGTGTGGGTTCTGTCAGTAAGTCAGTTGGCAACCCATCATGTGACATAAGGATTTATACCTAGTTTAGTGGGTTTATCTATAATTCCAGAGTGAGGGATGGTGTTGAATGCCTTGGCGAGATCTAGATAGGCTGTGTGAACCACCTTACCCTCATCTATGGCTTTGGTGACTACTTCAAAGAAGTCTATCAGGTTTAGAAGACATGATCTGCCATTTACAAACCCAAACTGTGTGGGGTCCAGAGTTTGGAGATCTCTAATATCTTTCTTTATGAGTTCCATGATGATACGTTCCATGGCCTTGCAGACGAGGCTCATCAGGCTAATTGGGGCAGTAGTTCCCGGGGTCTGTTGTGCCCCCCCCCCCCCTTTGTAGAGTGGGATAACTGTCGTGGTGCAATTCAATGGGCACAAAGCCTGAGGTGAAGCTATGATTGAACATGGTACTTAGGTGGGGTGCCAGTTCATTCTGTAGTTCATGTAGAAGGCAGCCTGGGATGTTGTCAGGTCCCATGGATGCTGTGTTCTTGGCTTTGGAGAGTGAGGTTTTTACCTGTGCAGCAGTGATTACAGGAACTTTTCATTCTTCCTGTATAAAGATGGGCCCTTTAGGGGGTGAGAGGAGGGTAAAGTTAGCACTGAACCTATCTGCCAGGATGTTGGCAATATCAGTTGGTTCTGTATATTTAGTGTCATTGTGCTGTAACTCAGAGCAGATCTGAGTGTTGCCATTGAGACTCTTGACATAGCTATAGAATGCTTTGTGGTTGACTTTAGAATCAGTGGCAATTTTGTTTTCATAACTAGCTTTGGAGGATTTTATGAGGGATCTCAGCTTCTTACTGAGGCTGACCAGGGAGTTCCTCCAACTGTGGGATTTTCCTCTTTTTTGCAAAAGTTTCTTTCTTCTGTTGTAGAGTTTGTTTATGGCAGAAGACCACCAGATTGGCTTCTTTTTTTTGGAGGATAGCATCTTGGTTGTTAGGGATAGCACGATCCATGCACTCGTGTAAGTGCTTATAAAGTTCATTTGTGTAGGATTCAGCAGTCCTATCTCTATTGCCCATCTGCATGGGTGTCTTGAAGTTTGCCACTTCTGTCTTAAGAAGCATGAAGTTGGCTTTGCAGACATTTTTTACAGTTGTTTTTTCTAATGGGTGGGGGGTGGGAGCAGGATGTGGATGTCTAGGGTGATTAGCTTGTGGTCGGATCTGACTAACGAGGAGCTGACTTCTGGTGTGGAACACTGGTCACTCATGTTGGTGATGACCAGGTCTACGATATTGCTGCCCTTGGTGGGGGTGCGGATAAGTTAATCTAAGGCATTGGAATTGATGATTTCAGAAAACGTTGAGCAAAAGAGTTGGTACATGAGTAGTTTTCCCAGTTAATGGTAGGGTAGCTGAGATCACCCATTATTAGAGTGTTGGGTTGTACCTTAATATTTTCCAGTGTATCAAGAAAAGAGGAGTGGGAATTCTGGGGCATGGTGGGGGGTCTGTAGCAAGCTACAATCTGGATTGCAGTTTTGCCCAGCGTTAGTTGAACTTGGATAATCTCGGATGCATTATACTGAGCAACTAGGTTGGATGTGTGAATATCCTTAATGAATATGGACACGCCTCCACCTTTAGTGTTTCGGTCTGGGTTTGGTGGCCGACAGGTGTGGTATGAATTATAGCCTGGTAATGCAGGGGTGCTCTCTGGAGCTTTGAACCAGGTCTCTGTCACTGCACAGATGTCAATGTTCTCCATTTTAAGGAGTGCCTCGAGTGAGTGCATTTTGAGGTTTAGACTTCTAGCACTGAGTAGCATTACCCTCAGATTTTGCTTGCTTGTACCTGTTACAGTGGTGAATTTGTCATTTGAACTTTGCCTAAAAAAGGCACTATAGGGGTGGTAAGAGCCTTTGCCAGTATCCGGAATCCCCACAGCGACAGGTGCAGGCCATCTCTGGCAAAGCAGCGTGGTCTGTCGATCATGTCATCCCAGGAAGAGAGATACTGGATTCCCTTAGAATGACACCAGAAGCTTAGCCAATTGTTAAAGTCAATCATTTTGTCCTTGTACTGTGGTGTCCTTCTGGGTGATGGCAGGATGCTACTCAGGGCTAGGGTCATACCAGCCTGGGCTACAAGATCGGAGAGCTCCTCCATGTCTCTTTTCATGTAGTCCAGGGAGGTATGTCTCAGGTCATTCACACCAACATGGACAATGACAGAGTCATATTTGTACTTGTTGTGGAGTGATGTGAGTGTGTGCATTATGTGGCAGATCCTGGCACCTGACAGGCAGCTGACAGTAACTTTTCCCTTGTTTAGCCTGGTGAGTGGAACATCAGTGTGCCTGACTATAGAGTCACCTATGACTAGAGTGTTGGGTACGTTATGCCTTATGGGCGGTAGTTGAGTGGCACACTGAGTATGTGGGCTATGTGTCATTTGGGTTGTGTTGGGGGGGTAGAGGTTGCTTGCATTTCTGCTTTGGAGGTCTCTGTTATTTGGGCAGATTTGTACTGAGAGCCTCCACAAATGTAGGTGTGTGTTTTGCGCTTCTGTGTGTGTTTTGGTGGTGTAGATTTTGAGGGACTATGTGATTAGTGTGGTGCGGTGCAAGTGTTTACCTCCTCCTCTTGACTGTCTAGGCCAGACTTTGGTGAAGAGAGCTTTGCTTCCAGTTTGGCTATATAAGTGCATCTCTCACAGGTTGTAATGTTGGGTGGTAGGAGGAGAGGGTTTTCTGTGTACATGAGGCAATTGCTGCATTGTCCTAAGATGTCGAGATTCATCAGGTAGACAGGAGAAAACACTGGGAGCTGACCTTTAGACATGCCTGAATAGGTGCTGATTTATTAAGTACTAAAAACTGTTTTCCTATAGACAAGTGAGAAAAGTTGAGTTGTTATAGTAATTTGTAGCTTATTTAGTGTTTACAATGAGTTCTGAACAAGTGCTGAGCTCAAAGAAAGAGATGAGTGTTAAAACTAAAAAGCTAACCAATTTCAGTTATGTAAATATTGTGGGAATTGTCATAAACAATGAACTCCTTGACATAAGCCATAAATAAATAAATAATGAACTCCTTGACATAAGCCATAAATAAATCTGCATAAATGGGGGCAAAAAAAGCCCCCATGGCTGTCCCCTTGGTTTGCCAAAAGCATTGGTCATGGTAAAAAAAAGACATTCTTAGTTAGTATGTATTTAGCAAGTATTTATACCTGGAGGATAGAGGTCTGACTTGTTCAACCAGTATTCTAGGACATCCAAGCTCGCCCAATGAGGTATGTTTGTATATAGTGCTGACACATCTAGAGTACAGAGTAACCAGCCAGGTTGCAGTTGTGTATCACCTATAATCTGGAGAAACTCAGTGGTGTCACGAAGTCTGGAACGTACCCACTTGAGTAAGGGTTGTAACTTCAAAGTTAGATATTGTGATAGGGGTTCAGTAATAGAGCCCCTGCCCGAGACAATAGGTCTACCTGGTGGGTAATGAAGATCTTTATGTATCTTAGGGAGGAAGTAAATATATTGATTTGTTGGATCTGGGACCATTAGTTGTTGTAAATCAAAGTCCGAAATAATACCCTCTTCCCTAGCCAGGGCCAAAAATTGATCAGTTTCCTTCTTAAATTTGTAAGTAGGATCAAGGGGCATCTTCATATAGTATTGCCCATCACCCAATTGTCTCACAGCCTTCTCGTTATATTGTTCCCAGTTCATGACAACCACTACTCCCCCCTTATTTGCTGATAATATAACCAAATCCTTGTGTTCCACCAGTTCTTGTAAAGCTGCTTGTTCGGTCTTTGAGAGATTATTCACTTTACATATATAGTCCCTAGAACTATAATGTAGATCTTTCAAAACTGCATTCTAGTACATAAGTACATTGGAGTGCATTGTGGGGATAAACTTGGATTTATGATACCTGAACCTGTCTTCACTTGTCTGATTATCTGAATCCTGTAAAACATTCTTAAATTCAGTAATCTACAAAAAGCTGTAACATCCTGAGCTAGCTGATAACGATCTTCATCACCCACCAGGTAGAGCTATTGTCTCAGGCAGGGGCTCTATTACCGAACCCCTATCACAATATCTAACTTTGAAGTTACAACCCTTACTCAAGTGGGTACATTCCAGACTTCATGACACCACTTAGCTTCTCCAGATTATAGGTGATACACAACTGGAACCTGGCTGGTTACTCTGTACCCTAGATGTGTCAGCATAATATACAAACATACCACATTGGGCAGGCTTGGATGCCCTAGAGTACTGGTTGAACAAGTCAGATCTCTATCCTCCAGGTATAAATACTTTAATTTATCAGGCTTGCTGAACACATACTAAATAAGAATGTCTTTTTTTACCATGACCAATGCTTTTTGCAAACCAAGGGGACAGCCATGGGGGCTTCTTTTGCCCCCATTTATGCAGATTTATTTATGACTTATGTCGAGGAGTTCATTATTTATGACAATTCCCACAATATTTACATAACTGAAATTGACATTTGGAGGAGGTATTTGGACGATTGTTGGATGGTATGGAGATTGGATGAGGGTTACCTGAAGGAATTCGTAGGTTATCTCAACGAAAACAAATGGGGTATTCAATTTAAGAATTTTGTCTTAAGAATAATTATTTTTATTTTGATGGACAATTATTCCATCAGCTGAAAGGTACAGCCATGGGGGCAGCATTTGTCCCCATGTATGCGAATATAATGATGGGTTTTTTTGAGAATGAATTCTTATATCGGATGAAATTTTTTAAAAAGTATGTAGTTAAATATTATCGTTACATCGATGATTTAATTTTTGTTTGTCAAGGGGGCAAACAAGAAGTACACCGGTTTATGGATAGTTTACAAGAAAATGAGTTTTATTTGAAATATGATGGCTTTCAGTTAGGTAATAAAGTGAATTTTTAGATATTACCTTAGAGGGAGATAAGAATGGTAAAATTGTTACTAAAGTATTCCGTAAGTTTGAAGAGAGCCTACATTTTTTGGATGCACATAGTTTTTATCCCCCACATTTATTGAAATTTTTACCATATGGTGAACTCACAAGAGTAAAGAGATTATGTAATAATACAAATGAGGTGAATATTGAGTTAGAAAAAACCTGAGAGTTATTTATTAGAAGAGGTTATGATACAAAGGAAGTTTTACTTTCCCTAGAGAGGGTTAAAAAAAGTATATATAAGATGGATAGGAATTGTAATAAATGTTCCAATAGAAATCAAACATTGAAGTTTTTAAAGGAAGTTTACATGATAATGATCTATGATTTGTTGTCAGAAGAAGTTAGGGAGGTAGTCCAATTTTATTTTAAATATAAAGATTTGATGGACATTTTTTCAAGAAATATCACTTTTTCTTATAAGAGAGGTAGAAATCTTTAAGATATGCTGGTACATACCAGATTTCTTACCCCCAAGGTAAATTTAAATAATAATATTAATTTAATGGGAACTTACCCATGTGGGAAGTGTATTTCATGTGAATATGTAAGTAAAACATTTGACCATATTAATGGTAAAAGTTTTAAATCTATTGGGAGATTTTCATGTAACACAGAAATAGTTATATATGCATTGAAATGTCCGTGTGGATTGTTTTATACAGGGGAGAGTAAAATGTAAAATGGAAAGGCATTTTAAAGACCATCATAATAGTAATTTAGAACACATTGTTATGGATAAAATGATGAAATAGTTAAAAGAAGCTTTTATATAAAGAAACAGTTTTATATTAAAATATGGTACGATGACACCTAGTGGTATTAATGTTGAATGTAATTGGAAAGTTTTTTTGTAATTAATTGTTTAATTGTTTAATAGATATTTTATAGCATAAATGTGTGTCTTTTTTATTTTACTTTGGTTGTTTCATAACAATCTGTGATCCGGCCTGATCACTACTTGAACAGGAACAGGAAAACACCGTAATATTGTCCAGAGACACTGGAACATATTATGGGCAGATGACTATTTTTCCACCATTTTGCAAGACAAGTGTTTGTTCTCAGGACAAACATAGGGTTCCAATTGAGCCATTACAAACACATCAACCAAACTACAGGGGTTTCTGGACAATGGACCATGGTTGGGGACCTACTCACTGTATCCACTGTAAAGCTTTGAATAAAACTAAGGAGTTTTCTAGCAGTAATACAGGCAATGTTTTTCAAATTCAGTTCTTTGCAAATTGTGGGACAGATTGGCTGATTTATTTGGTCACCAACATCCTAATGCTACATTTAGATTTACAGTTATGAATAAATATTTGTAAGGAACCAATCATGTTTCTACATTAATCTGTATGTTCTATATAAATAAGGACTACTGTTCTCATTTTATTTTAAACACTAAAGAAGGCTGAGGATTTATTGAGCAGGACATCTCTACAGTTCAAATAAGACAACTGCAGGATCATTTTTTGGATGTACTGATTACTAGGAATGTGGATCATACCCTAGATACACAGGTATATAGGAAATACCCCAATATAATTCCCTTCTCCATGCCTCCAGCTTTCATCCACCTCACATCTGCAGAAATATACCCAAGTCCCAATTTCTTAGAATAAAACTTATCTGTTCCAAGCCCAATAGTTATGTACAATATAGGGATGGCCTTACTGACAGATTTAGGGACAGAGGGTACCAAATGGGTTATGTCCTGAGTGGTAGCAACACGGTTTCTTCATTAGACAGGTCAAATACACTAAAATACAAGAAACAAGGGACCAAACAACAATCTGTGATCTGTCTGGTCACTACTTATGGCAGGAACAAGG
The DNA here is from genome assembly GCF_019279795.1 of Protopterus annectens. NCBI lineage: Eukaryota > Metazoa > Chordata > Ceratodontiformes > Protopteridae > Protopterus > Protopterus annectens. The sequence goes on along the minus strand of NC_056744.1, from coordinate 66,221,530 downwards.
AAACACTCCTTAATATTGTCCAGAGACACTGGATCATATTAAGGGCAGATGACAAATTTTCCACCATTTTGCAAGACAAGTGTTTGTTCTCATTCCGCAGGGGGAGAAACATAGGGTCCCAATTGAGCCATTACAAACACATCAACCAAACTACAGGGGTTTCTGGACAATGGACCATGGTTGGGGACCTACTTTCAGGTTATGTACCTTGCGGCCACTGTATCCACTGTAAAGCTTTGAATAAAACTAAGGAGTTTTCTAGTAGTAACACAGGCAATGTTTTTCAGATTCAGTTCTTTGCAAATTGTGGGACAGATTGGCTAATTTATTTGGTCACCTGTAGTTGCCATGCTTTTTATGTTGGACAGACAACCAGACCCCTTAGGATCCATATTTCAGAACACTTTAGTGGGATAAGAAATAAAAAATCCAGTAACGCACAATACAAACACACCATTAAACATCACAATGCTACATTTAGATTTACAGTTATTGACAAAATCATGGGCAATAGGGCTAATAAAGCCAGATGGCATAGCCTTTTGGATTCAAAAGAAAATAAATGGAAAATTAAGCTAGGGGCTTTATTTGCACCTGGCATGAATGAACATTTGTAAGGAACCAATCATGTTTCAACATTAATCTGTATGTTCAATATAAATAAGGACTACTGTTCTCATTTTATTTTAAACACTGAAGAAGGCTGAGGATTTATTGAGCCAAAACTGGTCTGTTTATTATGCTTTAAGACAAGCTAATAAAATTACACAGCTTGCCCTGATCTGCTGGCTTTGTTTGATTTTTGCAAGTTGTCTTACTTGCCTGTTGAGGCTGAGGAGGGTGCTTTTCCATTGCTGGGTCATTGCCTTTGTTTTCTTGGACAGCAATTTTTGGCATTTATTTTAAAGTTTGTTGATGCTGAATGTACTCCATGGCAGCATTTTTTTTCTTGTGGCTCTGGCTTTGATTCATTCTGGTACAGCCGAGTTTATACACTTATGCAAGTGATTGTACAGAGCTTTACTGTAAGCTTCGGCATAGTTACCACTTCCAGCTTGGGTTAGGGCTTGGAATCCATTTATACCTTCACCTAGGAGGGTATAGTTTGTCTTGGTGAAGTTTTTTCATCTGACTTTACCCTTTGTAAGTTCTGGTGTTAGTGTCAGCTTGAAGTGACTGATTTGTGGTCAGTTTTAACTAATGAGGGTCCGACAGTTGCAGCAGTGCACCTGTTTGACATGTTGGTGAGGACCAGATCTAGAATGTTCCTCTTTCCCGGTATGAACAATTTGTTCGAGGGCATTTGAATTCACAAATTCAAGGAACGTTTAGAGTAGTGATGTCTGGCTAGCATAGGTTTCCCAGTTGATGGTGGGATAATTGAAATCCCCCATAACCATTGTGTTCGTTAAAATTAGGATTGTCTCCAGTTTGGTCAAGTAGGCTTCATGCATGTCATGACTCATGGAAGGGGATCTATAACTGGCTATGACTTGAATGGGGGTCTTACCCACCATAACTTGGGCCTGGAGTAACTCCATAGAGTTGTCCAGCCTAACTAGATGGGAGGTGAACTTATCTCTAATATAGATTGAAACACTGCCTCCTTTTGTTTTCACATGTTCATTTTGTGGTATAAAGGGGCGGAAGGCATTGTGGCCTTACAGGGCTAGGGTACTCTTTGAGACCTTGAACCAAGTTTCTGTGACTGCACATCTACATCTTCTAGTAATAAAAGTGCTTCTAGAGAGTGCAGTTTTTGGTTTAAACTCCTAGCATTTCGCAGCATAACCCTTACTTTGTTTTGATTGGTTAATTTCATGGCAGTAATGCTGTTTTCGAGACCTTACCTAAAAAGGCACTATGGGAAGGCAAGAACCTTTGCAGAAGCCAAAAGCCTAGAGGTGCCAGGTGCAATCATCTGTGGCAAAGCAGCGAGGTTTGTCGACCATGGCTTCCCAGGCTGACAGGAGCTGGATCCCCTTTGAATGACACCAAAAACTGAGCCAATTACTGAAATCAATCATTTTTTTTTATACTGCAGCATCATTCTAGGTGATGGCTGTATGCTGCTCAAGGCTAGGGACATACCTGGCTAGTACACATGCTAAGAGAGCTCAACCATGTCTCTCTTCATATAGTCCAGTAAGGTACATCTCGGGTCATTCACACCAACAAGAACTATGATAGAGTCATAACGGCACTTGTTGCTGTGAGACCTATATGCATGCGTAATTTGATGAATCATGGCACCGGACAGGCAGCTTACTGTAACTTTCTCTTTGTCCAGCCTGGTGAGTGGGACATCCATGTGTCTCACTCCTGAGCCTCCAATGACAAGAAAACTTGTTTTTGAGTGTTGCGCATTATGGGCTTGGTGGGTGAGACACTGGTGTTGTTATGTGTCATGGGTGCTGTGACGACTGTGTTAGCTGTAGCAGTCTTGTCTTTTGGAGGTCTCTGGTGTTTTGGTAAGGTTTTCGAGAGAACCTCCACATATGTGGATTTACGTGTTTGATGTGTACTACATGTATGAATAGTGGCACATGTATCATTAGTGGTACTATGTGAATATGTAGTGGTGGGTAAGTTGACAACCTTCTCCGTGATACTGTTTCAAGTGAGAGAGAGAGAGAGAGAGAGCATGGATTCTAGATTCTTGGTGTAAATACATCTCTCGCTCTGTGTACTAGAGTTTGTTATTAGTAGAGGATTGTCTGTGTACATGAGGCAATTGCAACACTGCCTCAAGAGACCCAAGTCAACAAGATGGAAGGAGAAACAAGGGTAATCCAACTGTCCATAATGCTGGGTTGAAGACTGTTGTCACTAGGGCTGGCTTTTCAGAAATGATCATGGAGGAGGTCAGTGGATGGATATTTCTGCCTGTGTTTTAGGAAAAAATTTGTCAAATTTAACTGTCCAGCTTTGGTGCACAATTGAGTGGCTGTGGTGGTGCTGTGTACCGTGCAAACAAGCAGAAACCCACATGCAGGGCCTAAAACCAGAAGGTAAAACTTGAAAAAGACTCTAGAAATATTCAAAAGGACCAAGGAGGATGCTTATTCCAAGTCTTAGACTCGCCTCCCTTTACCAGACAGGTCCCAATTTGCATAATTCTCTCACAAAATTGCCGATAGTCCCCTTCCAATCCAAGATGGCCTGGAAAACATGCTCAGAACAAACAAACCACTACAAACAGTCCCAGAAGCAGAAAACCTGTATTTGGACTATGCTACAGCTACTAGCTAACCAAGTTTCAGTGGAAAACAGTACAGAACATTTAACACAGCAAAAAAATAGCAACGAGACACAGAAAAATGTTTAAAACAGCAGAAAATCAGCCAGGGGGCTCTAAAGAATGTTTTAAACAATTAACAGATCAGTTATTTAAACACTGCTTGGCGGGAAAACCAGAATAAGCAGAACCTAAAAAAAAATACCAGTAAATACTTAACAAATAGTGAAAATAACAACAAAGCTTTGCAAACAGTGAAAACAGCAATAAGATTTGATTTTACAGGCATGGTAAGGAAAACAACTGCAGTACAACAGTGTAGTTTAATACACAGTAAATAAATATGGTATAAAAGTAGTCGGCAAGCAATATAAAAGTGCAGTAAGTAGTGTATAAATAAGCAAAAACACAGACAACTTATGTTTTTTGGAAGCTTAGAAGCCTCTAGTCGTCTGGTATCTCAGCTGAAAGTGCACCTGATGAGGAATGACTACTTTTAACACATTATTTGGCACTTCCTCTGAGATTTGCTGCATGGCATTATAATATACATCCAACTGTATAACTTAATAAATGTTTTTTTTTCACTTTCATTGTTCCTTTCTAAATGATACACTACAAGTTAATAACAGAGCTTCTAATTTCACAGTGAAATCACTTAAACAATAATTCTGATAGCTTCTTGGCAGCAGAATGTGCCATCTGAATAATGTATTTAATAAAAAATGATTTCAAGTTGCTTTAATTTAGTCAAGAGTCAATGACATTTTTTTCTAGATGTTATAAGCAATGAAAACTTTGCCAACTTTTGACAGATAACTTCAATAATTATTTGGCACATACAATCCCTAGGAAGTACCAGATAAAGGTATGGTCAGCTAGCATTGTTGGTGGCAAAGCTTAGTCAAAAGCCGAGTAATTATGTGTTCAGGTAAATAATTCTCTTGAGAGTCTGGAGAAATCTCCATCACCACAATTTGGAATCTCGAATGCTTAAACTAAACTGTTTGCTTCTGCAAATTCTGTGGTCTTCAAAACCTTGAGCAGTCAACTTCTTCAAACTCAGATCTGGGCCCTTCTTCAATAATAGGAAACAGTCCAAATGATGTTTGAATAATGTTTACATTTTTTGAGCAAAGCACAGTTTTTGGTCCTCTGTTCAGGTCCTGTTTTTAGTTATCCTTTGTGAAAGCCAAAGCTACAGCTTACACCTTAATGCGGATGTTTTAAAATCACTTTTCTCAAAACTCAGCTGTGGTTCCAATACATATTGTTTGGACTTTTAATTCCAGCCTGCCATGATAGCATTGTCTCATTTATCACTTCTACTAGTTATTTCACGCTGTACTTCCACTTTAGTTGCTTACTTGAATCGCAGTAGCAACCTCATTGAAGGAAAGAACAGCCAAAAGCGGCAGGTATAAGACCCCTGGAACCTACATCATTTCCATGTGTATACCATCACTTCAAGTTTACATATCCTTTGGGAAAATGATAAATACTTTGTTTTGCAATAAATCAAATTATTCACCTCCTCAGTGAGGTTGGGCAACTTTGAAGTGAGAATATAAAAGCATCAGGGGTATTGGAATTGCACCAGGGCTTGTACATCTTGCAGAAATACGGATGCCACATATGACATGTACAGCTTTAGTGCCACTGTAGTTTTGATTTTCTGTTTCACTTGGCATACTGAGTTCTGTCTCTGCAGCAAAGAACATTTAAACTGGGATTTGCCATTGAAATAACACCTTCAGAGAAAGAATATTTAAATTGAAATTATTTCTAATACTGCATTTATTTTTTTTTTGTTAGTGCACTGTGCCATAAACAAAGGTTTCCAACATGCTACATTTAGTGTTGATTCCACCATACATCCACTCATCCATCCATTTTCTATACCCACTTTTTAACTTCTGAAAATAAGGCATTAGTTTTAGAGGAGTAGTTAACCAGAATATGAGAATAGCTGACAAGAAGATATTAATCCATGATAAAGAGAAAAAACACAAAACTCAAATTGTCAGCAATTGACAAAAGCTAGAAAGAGATGTATAGCAATGACCACCCTGTTTTGGTCTCTGCTTTAGGATATAACAGGCAGGGTAACATTTTACTTACGGAAACTGATTTTCCTGCTAGAGTGTTTGTTTTAACAACTTCACTGAGGCTTGCAGTTAGGCAGACAAGGTCTGTAATGAAAACAAAGTAAGTATAACATATACATTTAAAACACAGCATACCAAATGCATCAGAATTGTCATGTCACATTTATTTTTTAAGCTAGTCTCAGCTAAAAAAAGTTGCTTGTATCACGAGTCTCTTTTAAGGTATACCTTATGATGCTCTGTATGCGATATTATGATAATGAATTATGAACTATAAGCAAGCTTTGAAGCCTTCTGTGTTAGAGTGTCCCAAACTTCACTATGCATATTGTAAACAAATGAGCAGGTCAGTCAACCAGATCAAATTTATTTTTGAAACTGAAAAAAAAATGTCTAGTGGGTCTTGCCTTTTTAAGAGAGACTAGTACAAATAAATAACACATTCATTTCAGTTCTTACCAGTTTACCATAATATTACTATAAAATGTGTCTATCCAAATGTTTCATGAGTAAAAATGTTAAAACAGGTTACTTATATGGAATACAGTGTACTGTTTTACTCCATATAAAACTGGAAGACAGCTGTAATATTGTATATCATCCTGCTTTAGACATGTATAAAGGGCAATATTTCACCTCTTTCTTGTTGTGTAGTGCTTGCCAGATTATACAACACTGCAGCACTTTTATTAGACAACCAGCTGTGAACAAATAAATTATCAGTCCACTCATATTCTGAAATGACAAACTGAGAAATCAGATTTCTCACCTATGAAATACCTGTTTTGATAAATAAAAATGTCATTCTTGGGTGCAGTGACCTTAGAGAAGGTTATTGAAAGAAACAGGTTTGTGAAGTACAGGAATACTGTTGACAAAGACTACTTCAAATAAATAAATAAATGGATTTATTACATGGTAGATAAAGTAATATAACATCATTTACAGAAATGGGCAGCCACGGTGATGCAGTGGTTAGCATTGCCACCTCACAGCAAGAGGTTCACCAGTTTGATTCTCAGCTGGGGAGCGTTCTGTATGGAGTCTGCATGTAATCCCTGTGGTCGTGTGGGTTTCTTCCGGGTGCTCTGGTTTCTTACCACATCCCAAAGACATGCTGTAGGTGGATTGGACACTCTAAATTGGTCCTAGGTGTGAGTGTGTGCATGTGTGTGCCTTCTGTAGAAGGCTGGGCACCGGGCTGGCAACTTGACACCATAAAACTCCACTGCCAATCATGAGCGGACAGGTGATCTGCCGTGGCGACCCCTAACCGGGAAAAGTCGGAAGAAGAACATAATTTACAGACTTATTCCAATATTATCAGGTTTGTTTATTAACATGTTAAGTTAGATATACCAAAACACTACCTCACAGAAACTGAATACTGAGCCTGCACTTAAACTTAGCACTGAAGCATCAAGCAACACTGATTCCACTTGTTAATTCACTGACTGCCCACTTAATTGTGGGGTACATGGAGGAGCTGGAACATGTCCTGGCATATAATAGATGAAGGGCATTGGAACTAATCCTACACTGAGTGCCAGCGTATTGGAGGGCACACACACACACACACACACACACACACACACACACACACACATATACATGTGTGCACACAGACACCTGCGCACGCGCGCGCACACACACACACACACACACACACACACACACACACACACACACACACACACACACACACACACACACACACACGTACACACATACACATACCACTCATGCACACAGGTGCACACACACACACACACACACACACACACACACACACACACACACATACATTCGCACGCAGATACATACGCACACACACATATACAGATTTATACAGTCACATACTCATACACACACACACACACACACACACACACACACACACACACACACACACATACATGTGTGCATAAACACGCACGTGTGCGCACAGTGCTTTCAGCTGTCCAGATTTTTGCAGAATGTCCAGATTTTTCACTCATATATTTGGTCCATTTCTCATAAAATTGTAGTTTTCTGGCAAATCATTGAGGACTGAAGTCAAAAAATAATGACAGACCTTTGATTTTCAGACTTAATATCCTTCAGAAGAGTCATGCTAATGCAAAATCTGTTATTCTATCAATTTCATAAGTTTGTAAGAGCAATATTTTAAAAATGCCGTATTTTTGGGCCTTTGCCCCCACATTATCTGTGGCTTTGTCCAGATGTCTTGCTCTAAGACGCTGAGAGGTATGGCATGCACACATATGCATTTATACATTTACACACACACACACACACACACACACACACACACACACACACACACACACACACACACACACACACTCTTTGCTCTTTCTGGAGTCTTGATGGATAATATGCGTTAGTATAACCAGATGATTTAAAATGTTTATTTTATTCTTTAGAACCTGATGACTTATGCTAAGGTATGACATAAGTATACTAGTAAAACAGAAGTGGATTACCCAGAAATGGAACTACCATGCCTCTTTTACAACGGAAATATAGTTCCTGTTATGTTATCTTACAGTATGTGAAATAAAATTCTTAAATCAGCAACTTAATAGGCTCTCCACCTGTATACCTGCATCAGACAATTGCAAAATACTTGCATTTATACTTTCCTACTAACACAATTATATATATGCCATTTTCCTACAAACACACTTGTATCCCTAACCAGCATACATACGCCTTGATTCAGAGGTTCTCGAGAATGATGCCTTTTATTAAGCATATTTCATTTTTGATTATATGTCCACTTGCAAGTACTGATGCAAACATTTTAACATCAAAGTTGCTTAAGGGTACTGGTTTGTGATGATTTGCATTAAGGGAATCAGTGTGTAGCCTGTGAAGGAGTACAGTTTAGACTGGTTAAGGGAGAGATATGCGAGTCTATGAATTTACACACAGAAAAATATTTTAAAAAGACCTGTAGCTACTTTGTCTTTAATGAACATGTCAAATCAAATGTGAAGCTGTCAGGGCTAAGTCTTTATGAAGTTTTAGCATTTTATGTCTTCTAATATATCTGCTTTTATGTAGTTGTGTATTCAAGTCAGAATGGTAGTTGTAAGGGAGTCTGAGAATGTTTAAAGTGTCTGGGTATCATTTTATATCAGAAATAAAATTTATTTATTTATTTTACATTTGTTGACCGGGCTAGTCTTTTAGTAGAGGCCAGGGGAGATAAGGTCCAAGGAAGCAAAAATATAATCACTTATACAAAAATCAATGTGTAGAATGGACATTGCAGGTACAGAACTGAGAAAAGTCACAGAAGTCATTTGTTCATAGCATAGTGCTAAATATACAGATACAGTTAGTACAATATAAAGTTAGTTGCAATACAACACGTAAAAAGGTACAACTGAGTTATATAATATATTAGTATACAAGTTGTCGTAAAGAAAAGTAGGAGCTGAAATATACAGTATATGAGTAAAGTAGTCTCCATTAATAAATTCTGAGGATGTGAGTAAAAATATCTTGAAGGACTAGGTTAGTTGTTTCTAAGAAAAGGAACAAGACTTCTCTGAAGAGGAGGATAGGTAGATCCAAGTAAGAGCAGTAGTAGATAGTCAGGTTTAGTACAGGGGCACAACCAGTGTGTTCTGAGGAAATGTTCAGGTTGTTTTTAAAGAGTGATATGGAGGGAAGGGAGGAAAGTTCACTAGGAAGAAGGTTCCAGGATTTCCCAACAGTATTAGAGAAAAGGCAGTCTCCAGCCCTGCTGTTTGATTTGCAAATATTTACAAGAAATGTATGTGATGAATGTACGGTCTTTAAATTGTTGTAAGGCATAGAGGGTAGACAGAAGGGGTATTAGTAGGATGGTAAAGGGTTTTGTGGGCAATGGTAATTTGGTGGAATTTAAGCTGATTTTGTAATTCAAGCCATCCTAGTTGTTTTAGGTTAATACAGTGGTGGGTTCTGAAAGGGTTACCTGTAGCAAATCTGGCTATGTTATTGTAGGAGTTTTCCATTTTATTAAGGTTGTTTTTAGACAGATTAGTATATATGGGTGAGGCATAGAGGAGAGGAGAAATTAGATGGGTGTGAGCAATAGTTATTCCAGCTGCAGGAGAGAGGAAGGGTTTGATCCTGTAGAGACTAGTTTTCTATTAACAGATTTTAGAGTATTGTTAATATGGGTGTCAAAGTTAAGGTTGTTATCTATGGTGATTCCTAGTAGTTTGGTAGGTGGGTCTGGGGATATGGGAGTACTATTATTGGAAGTTACTGTGAAGTCTATTGGGGGGGACTTACAAGTAGGAGTGAAAAGGAGGAGTTTAGTTTTTTGGGGTTCAGAAGGAGACAGTGTGGCGTAAACCATTGTTCAACTGTGTTAAAGACCTTTTGGGTAAGGGAGTGCAGTTCAGATATGGATGTGGCTGAGCATATAAGTGTGGAATCATCTGTGTATTGTATGCATGTAGCTTGGGGGATTGCTAGGTGAAGGTTGTTGATAAATAAAGAAAATAGGAGAGGTCCTAATATGGACCCTTGAGGGATACCTATGTTTACGGGCAGATGGATAGATAGAGTGTTATGCCAAAGAACAGCCTGTTGTCTGTTATCCAAATAGGATTGTAACCATTTTATAGCTAATGTAGCTAGTGACAGAGATTTGAGGATATTTATAAATATCTGCTGATTTACCATATCGAACGCCTTAGACAGATCTATAAACAGTGCAGAGGAAAGCATATTGAGGTTTTGTTTTTTGTTGATACAGTCAGTGAAGGAAAGGAGGGAAGTAGTAGTGCTGTGGGAAGGTCTGAAACCATGTTGAGAGTTGGAAAGTAAGTTATTTTGGATTAGGTGATCTAGTAATTGTCTATGGATGCATTTTTCCATGATCTTTGCTAGGGGAGACAGCAGGGCAATGGGACGGTAATTAGACAGTTCAGTAGAGTTACCTCACTTATGAAGGGGGATAATATGGGAGACCTTCCATATTCTAGGGATGTGTCCTTCACCAATGGTTCTATTGGTAAGAATGGAAATGGGGTAGGCGATAGATTTGCCTGCCTTTTGTAGATATTCAGTGGCTAATTGGTCTGCTGAAGGAGTGCATGGTTTCAATTTTTGGATAAGGGTAAGAATATATGTAGTTGGGACTGGTTGGAGGAGAAATGGAGGGGGTGGGTTAGTGGTAGAGTTGGATATGGATAAGTCCTGAGTGGATAATTGATTGGCAAGGGTTTGAATGGCCTCAGTGAAAAAGATATTAAAGGCATTAGCAGTCTGCTTGGTATTCTCTTGGTCTGTGCCTTGTGGGTTTGGTGTGATGGATTGGTCTGGGTGTAATAATTGATTAAAACTTGCCCAGAACTTTTGTGGTTTATTATGGTGAGCCTACTGGAATTGTACGTAGTAGTTTCTTTTGTCAGACAGTACCGCTTTTTTAGTTTAATTTCTTAGTTGCCTGAAGTTTTGTTGATCTACTGAGTTTTCAGTTAAGCAAGATTTATTCCAGTATTTATTTCTGAGTTGGATTTTTTGCCTGGTTTCTTTTGAAAGCCATGGGGCAGATTTAGTTCTCATTCTAATAGAGCGGGTTGGGGCATGGTGGTTTAGTATGGCTAGGAAGTTAGAATTAAAATAATTAACAGCTAAAAGATATAAGGAAACATTAAAAATGCTGAAAATTACTAAACTGAAAGTCACAATGATACAGTCAGAATCATTTATGGTACTGTCTTCCAGATTCAATGATAAAATTTTGTTAGAAGCTTTTGGTTTTAAGTAATTATCGCTACATATTTTGAAGGATATCAGATCTATTTAGAATATTTTGCAGTCAGTGTAACCTCAACCCAAAATAATTGAAAAGAGTACTTATATTCACTTTAGCTTGATATTTAGTTTATTTATAAGTTGTTGGACTGTAATAATTAATAAGCTCAGCTTTTAAAAGCCTTTTATAAAATACGTTTGATTATCCCTGTCATCTAAATTTTGTGAAATCAAGTAGCTTCTTAATTCCACTTTGAGGGAGGCTAATAAAATATTTGTGTCTCACTGGAAAGCTGAGAGTTCCATCATAAAATTGTCAAACCTCTGGTTAATGTATTCAGCAACTTTAGGGCTATTTATTATATAAGAATTTAAGATCCACTTCTATTCTCTGTTAGAAAGGCTAATTAGCTTAATGAAGTCAAAATAAGTTGTACAATGGAAAGACTTCAAAAATACCTTGGCTATATAATTAATACTGAAGGATGTTATAGTAACTTAAATATTTTGTAGATGATATTAACTTTTACATCCACTCCCTACATAACAACAATTGTAACTTTTTCTCTGCTATAGAAGTTTTTTTACCTTGTCTTATTATAGTTAAAATTTACATAAAATTTAGTTCTGTTTTACAATGGCAGAAAGTCCATTTAGTGACACACTAACCCACGCACGTTCAAGCTTGCACGGCCCAACAGCAGAACAGGAACAAACAAGAGCCAGCAAACGGTTCCCAAAGCTTTATTGAAGTAAAAATAGTGTCAAAGACACTAACACTCTCTTGACAAAAACATGCCTCAAACTAGTTTCGGTAGAATACCTTCTTCAGTGAGGAAAAAATGTGATAATTCCATTAAACAGACTCCCTATATATATATAAATAATTAGCCAATGGACAAGTGGCTAACAATCAACTGAAAATTTTAAGTCATACAATTCCAGATTTAAAGACATGCACAACCATAAAACCTATCTAATAGATAGAAATGCATAAATGCACTAACTGTGCATAAATAATACTGTTTAAACAAAAGTATTATATCAATAGCAATAATATATAGCCAAGGTGTGGTGTAAAATAACATATAAATATATATAATATTTTATAGATGGTCATTTAAGCCGGGTGGAAAAAGGGCTCCCAAATGTATGATCCAATATTTTTCTTTCATACTTAAAACGCTCTGCCAGCCTGTCTGGTTAGATCTATTTCCCTGTACTTTATCAATAACACAAAATATAAATTTGGCAGATGGATGCTTGATAGTGTGTTGATATAAGGCATTGCTAATTTTGTGAGTCCGAATATCACTACGGTGTTCTCCTATTTGTGTTCTAAGGGACCGTGAGGTTTTACCAACATAGAAAGCCTGACAATGACATATAGCTAAATAAATCACCCAACATGTTGAACAATTGGCAAATATACGTATATCAAATATCTTACTGGTATTGGCACTAGAAAATTCCTTAGTTTTATTGATACTTGTACAGGAGGTGCAATGACCACAAGGGAAAGTCCCCAACAACTCATCACCAGTGATGGTAAGTTGTCTATATGTTGCACCTCCACTATCCTGATGTTTATAATGGGAAAATAACATGCCCAAAGTTTTACCCCTCCTGTAAGAAATTGAACATTGATCAGTCAAAATATGACGAAGATGTTCATTGGCCAAAAGTATGTTCCAATTATTGTTCAACACATTTCTAATCAGTTGGTGATTTTTCCCAAAAGTAGTGATAAATCGAATGTTATCTCCTTTAACATCATCCTTAATCTGATATTGTAAAAGATCTGATCTCGACTGTTGATCTGTCCACACCCTAGCACTAGATATGTCCCTGATAGAATAGCCTCTATCCAAAAATCTCTGATTCAAATCCTTTTTAGCATCCTCATAATCATGAGGAGATGAATTGATACGTTTAATACGTAAGTATTGTGATTTTGGGATGTTGCGGATGGTGACGTGGGCATGCTTGACGAATGGAGTAACGATTAAATTGTGGATACTTCCTATGTATTTTTGTACTTAGGGTATTGTCCTCATTCCGATATACCGTAACATCCAAAAAGTCAATAGTAAACTTATGGTATGTTACAGAGAATTCAATACCCCAAACATTGCTGTTCAAATGTTCCACAAATTCCATCAAATAGTCAACATCCGCACGCCACACCATCCAACAATCATCAAGATAACGTCTCCAAATATCCATCTCCTCTAAGTAAATGTTGTGCAAAGGATCATATATGAGACATTCCTCCAGGTATGCCATAAAGAGGTCAGCATATATAGGGGCAAAAGAAGCCCCCATAGCTGTACCTCTAAGTTGCCAATAGCAATCACCCTGGAAGAAAACATTTTATTTAGGACGCTCGGACAAACATACTAGTAGCGTATTAAATCCGGGAGGGTATAGATCAGATCTTTGAAGCCAATAATCTAACGCCTGTAGGCCAGCCCAATGGGGAATGCTCAGATAAAGGGATTTCACATCTAAAGTACACATTATCCATGCTGGATCTAATTGTGTATCAACAATGATATTTAAAAATTCAGTGGTATCCTGTATACGAGCTCTAACCATGGGCAATAGTGGCTTAAGGTATGATGTTAGGAAAACCGATAAAGGTTCTGTGAGGGATCCGTATCCGGACACAATAGGTCTCCCAGGAGGAGCACTGAGAGATTTATGGATTTTGGGTAACAAATACAGAATCTGCTTTGTGGATCACTAACTTGAAGATGTTTGGCAGTTTTGGATGAAATGATTCCTTCTTGTACTGCCTGTTGGATGAATGCATCAATGTCTTGTTTAAACTTAGAGTCGGATCTATCCTCATGTGCATATAGCACTGGGTATCTGACAATTGTCTCAATCCTTCCTGTACATAGTAATCATTATTCAGGACAACAACAGCCTTTGTCCGCCTGGATAATAACAATTTTATGGTTTTGTCTCAATTCCAACAGGGCTTCTCTCTCCGAGGGTGTAATATTGTCCTGAGCTATGTTGATATTGAAATTGGGAAAATGTAGGTCCCTCAATACTGCTTGTTGGAAAATCCCTACGTTTTTATTCATTGGAGGTTGGAATGTTGATTTTTTAAAAGTAAAATCAGTAGATCTTTGAGTGACAGAATTGCTCTGATCATTAAAGAAATTTTTTAAATTCAACTTTCTGCAAAATTCAATTACATCAACAGATACCGAATAATGGTCAGAAAAAAAACTTGGGACAAAACCCAATCCTTTATTGAGAATGCAATGTTGTTCCTTAGTAAGTGTATGATCAGACAAATTTAAGACATTATCAAAAGGTTCAACTATTTGTTCAACAGTGCCTGAACTTTCCCTGTCATAGTGTCTGTATTCATGTCTGCTCTTATGTTTCCTCCCCTCGATTTCCCAACATGTCTAAAGGGAACTTAGATTGATTTTTCTTTTACAGGTGATCGGACACTAGTGCCTCCCTCGCTGTCAGTGTAGGATGACTCCTCTCCTGAAGTACTAGTATAACTAGAATCATGATGTTTTAAAATGGACCTAGGTCTTTTCTTTGATTTACCTACATTTACCACTGGTCCCGCGTCCTTGAATCTAACACTTCTTTGAACCTGAAATGGTTGACCTCTCTCATAATCATGTATGTCCCTGGAAAATTTTTTAAGTTTTCTGTCTTTCACCATATTATCATAGATCGTCAGTTCCTTGGACAACCGCTCAACACAACTAGGATATTTAGTACTATCCTTATATTTTTGGCATTCCATACTTAGATCTTGTACCTCCCTAAGCAGGATGTCCACTGTTCTTTCATAATAATCCAATAGAATTTTCACAAATACCATTGAGCCCTTCCTCTGGGCATCATCCCATTCCTCTGTGAGTCTCTGTTCAGATCTACCCACAAGAGGGCGTAGCTTAATAGGCCTCTGGGTGCCAAGCCTTTATGAAAATAGGCCTTAAACAACCTTAAATGCCAAATATTGGCTCTAAGACCCCTGAGTCCCTTGTCCAATCTACGGAATGCCAAATCACAACCCCCTTCACTATTTTGGTTGTTTGTATTTTGGTTGTTGCTTGGGGCATCTTCCAAGCCAAAATGGCTATATCCTCCCTATCAGCACACAACCCTAATAATATTTGATCCAAATCCATGTTGAAAAACAGTGTGTTGATCAGCAGTCCAAGGAAATACCCCAATATAAAGGCAAAAAAGATTCAAGGAACGCGGAAAAAATGATATTAATCTGTAGATATGAATTATATTATACCTGCCAAAACCCCAGTATATATCATTCAATGTACTTATCAAATGAAAGGGAGTCATCCACCATACACTGAACTGATATTCTCATTTATCCCTTAGATGATATAAAATTAGACAATGCCAAACATATTAATGGTGAAAAAATGTAAAGATGTGGTTCACTGATCAGATAAATCCAAAAAATTTTGTAAAAAAATTTTTTGTCACCACCTTAGATAGACTGTACCTATAATACAATCATAATATGCACCAAAGTACATGAATTCAAAAAATTCGAAAAATTGTACAGACAACTAACAGATAATATAATATAGATGTTACCATCCCATAACTTTAAATAACCATTAGTTGCCAGTTGTACATATAAAAGTTATGAACCATGTATTGTCCTACTCTGATAAAGTCTATTAATATGTGATGACAAACAAACTAGTGTGTTCAGTCCCCACTCAAAACATACAAAAATGATATTCAAAATTGGAAAATGTCTATGAAGATGATTGACATGACCACAGTAACAATAACTGTAATCAAATGACAGGTTATATTCATGAATCCAAAGGGTTAAACATTCATATGCAATTAATATATAATGACCCTATAGTGTGACCCTTATATTGTTATTAAACATAAATACCATAATTTGTATTCTAATTGTCATAAATATGTATTGCATAAACCCATATGAATCCAAATACCATAGCCATTTCAATTATAAAAAGAAATAAATCCTATGTTTAAATATACACATATCCTGCCTAAAAGGGGCATGTAACATGCTTAAGCATACACTGTATTGTACCTAATTGTCAACATAAATATACTTGCATGTTATACTAATAAATGCTAATTGTTATACATATCACATAAGCCCTAAATATCCTAAAAATGAAACACAATTCTTTTAAAAAGTAGGCTCAACAAGTGATTATGTTCAAACCCCTATAGCCAAGAAATCAAAAAAATGAAATGGTTACGTATAATACACGATTCGAATGACATTTCAGAATGTACACTTATTAATACAACATGTTTCACCATAAGCATGACATCTGCATACAACCATTATAATTCAAAAAACAAATTTGACTGTGTAATCACAGCCCTATAAACAAAATGTCCCAATCCAAAAGAAAAGTCCAGGAGAAACCTCGTTGAACAATGCGCCATCACAAACAAGGCCATTATGGCAAAACATCAGCGCCAGATTCTAAATTCCCACTGATAGACCCCAGAACAGTCCATGGAAATATTCATAAGCATCCATCTGCCAAATTTATATTTTGTGTTATTGATAAAGTACAGGGAAATAGATCTAACCAGACAGGCTGGCAGAGCGTTTTAAGTATGAAAGAAAAATATTGGATCATACATTTGGGAGCCCTTTTTCCACCCGGCTTAAATGACCATCTATAAAATATTATATATATTTATATGTTATTTTACACCACACCTTGGCTATATATTATTGCTATTGATATAATACTTTTGTTTAAACAGTATTATTTATGCACAGTTAGTGCATTTATGCATTTCTATCTATTAGATAGGTTTTATGGTTGTGCATGTCTTTAAATCTGGAATTGTATGACTTAAAATTTTCAGTTGATTGTTAGCCACTTGTCCATTGGCTAATTATTTATATATATATAGGGAGTCTGTTTAATGGAATTATCACATTTTTTCCTCACCGAAGAAGGTATTCTACCGAAACTAGTTTGAGGCATGTTTTTGTCAAGAGAGTGTTAGTGTCTTTGACACTATTTTTACTTCAATAAAGCTTTGGGAACCGTTTGCTGGCTCTTGTTTGTTCCTGTTCTGCTGTTGGGCCGTGCAAGCTTGAACGTGCGTGGGTTAGTGTGTCACTGTAGTGTTCTCCTCGCTGTTGGCGTTGGCTCCCTGGCTGTTGTAGAGATGACTCCTCTCCTTTGAATTTTGGACCTTTTCCTTTTACGAAGGCTTCTTGGATTTATTGTACGTTCCAGGTTTCAAACGCTAAGGAATGGTGACTTTTCTTTATATTTTTTGGTCTTCTTTTTAACATTCTGAAGCGCTCTGTCTTTAACAGATTGCCACGCTTTTTTGTGCTCCACAATTGTTATACTGGAGCGCATATTTGGGTGGTTTATTTAGTCTATTTATTGGATATGTGCTTATTTGTACTTTTGGATAACTAACATATCACTTCAGGCGATTTTTGTTCCACACGCCATTGTGAAATTGGATTTGCCCTGTATGAGATTGGCGAAGTACAACGGAATGTTTACTGCTGGCAAGGTCGGTTCTGCTTTTTGCAAGGGCATGTGTTTTCGACTCTAAATTGCGTATATTTCTATCTTTTGTGGGGACATACTTGGAACTGTTTGCAGGAATATTTCCACGGACTGTTCTGGGGTCTATCAGTGGGAATTTAGAATACGAAAACGCTGATGTTTTTGCCATAATGGCGCCTTGTTTGTGATGGCGCATTGTTCAACGGGTTTCTCCTGGACTTTTTCTTTTGGATTGGGACATTTTTGTTTATAGGGCTGTGATTACACAGTCAAATTTGTTTTTTGAATTATAATGGTTGTATGCAGATGTCATGCTTATGGTGAAACATGTTGTATTAATAAGTGTACATTCTGAAATGTCATTCGAATCGTGTATTATACGTAACCATTTCATTTTTTTGATTTCTTGGCTATAGGGGTTTGAACATAATCACTTGTTGAGCCTACTTTTTAAAAGAATTGTGTTTCATTTTTAGGATATTTAGGGCTTATGTGATATGTATAACAATTAGCATTTATTAGTATAACATGCAAGTATATTTATGTTGACAATTAGGTACAATACAGTGTATGCTTAAGCATGTTACATGCCCCTTTTAGGCAGGATATGTGTATATTTAAACATAGGATTTATTTCTTTTTATAATTGAAATGGCTATGGTATTTGGATTCATATGGGTTTATGCAATACATATTTATGACAATTAGAATACAAATTATGGTATTTATGTTTAATAACAATATAAGGGTCACACTATAGGGTCATTATATATTAATTGCATATGAATGTTTAACCCTTTGGATTCATGAATATAACCTGTCATTTGATTACAGTTATTGTTACTGTGGTCATGTCAATCATCTTCATAGACATTTTCCAATTTTGAATATCATTTTTGTATGTTTTGAGTGGGGACTGAACACACTAGTTTGTTTGTCATCACATATTAATAGACTTTATCAGAGTAGGACAATACATGGTTCATAACATTTATATGTACAACTGGCAACCAATGGTTATTTAAAGTTATGGGATGGTAACATCTATATTATATTATCTGTTAGTTGTCTGTACAATTTTTCGAATTTTTTGAATTCATGTACTTTGGTGCATATTATGATTGTATTATAGGTACAGTCTATCTAGGTGACAAAAAATTTTTTTACAAAATTTTTTGGATTTATCTGATCAGTGAACCACATCTTTACATTTTTTCACCATTAATATGTTTGGCATTGTCTAATTTTATATCATCTAAGGGATAAATGAGAATATCAGTTCAGTGTATGGTGGATGACTCCCTTTCATTTGATAAGTACATTAAATGATATATACTGGGGTTTTGGCAGGTATAATATAATTCATATCTACAGATTAATATCATTTTTTCCGCGTTCCTTGAATCTTTTTTGCCTTTATATTGGGGTATTTCCTTGGACTGCTGATCAACACACTGTTTTTCAACATGGATTTGGATCAAATATTATTAGGGTTGTGTGCTGATAGGGAGGATATAGCCATTTTTGGCTTGGAAGATGCCCCAAGCAACAACCAAAATACAAACAACCCAAATAGTGAAGGGGGTTGTGATTTGGCATTCCGTAGATTGGACAAGGGACTCAGGGGTCTTAGAGCCAATATTTGGCATTTAAGGTTGTTTAAGGCCTATTTTCATAAAGGCTTGGCACCCAGAGGCCTTCGTATTAAGCTACGCCCTCTTGTGGGTAGATCTGAACAGAGACTCACAGAGGAATGGGATGATGCCCTGAGGAAGGGCTCAATGGTATTTGTGAAAATTCTATTGGATTATTATGAAAGAACAGTGGACATCCTGCTTAGGGAGGTACAAGATCTAAGTATGGAATGCCAAATATATAAGGATAGTACTAAATATCCTAGTTGTGTTGAGCGGTTGTCCAAGGAACTGACGATCTATGATAATATGGTGAAAGACAGAAAACTTAAAAAATTTTCCAGGGACATACATGATTATGAGAGAGGTCAACCATTTCAGGTTC
The DNA here is from genome assembly GCF_019279795.1 of Protopterus annectens. Lineage (NCBI taxonomy): Eukaryota > Metazoa > Chordata > Ceratodontiformes > Protopteridae > Protopterus > Protopterus annectens. The sequence continues at coordinate 66,201,842 of NC_056744.1, read as the reverse complement.
AAAGAAGTGTTAGATTCAAGGACGCGGGACCAGTGGTAAATGTAGGTAAATCAAAGAAAAGACCTAGGTCCATTTTAAAACATCATGATTCTAGTTATACTAGTACTTCAGGAGAGGAGTCATCCTACACTGACAGCGAGGGAGGCACTAGTGTCCGATCACCTGTAAAAAAGAAAAATCAATCTAAGTTCCCTTTAGACATGTTGGGAAATCCCAAGGGGGGAGGAAACATAAGAGCAGACATGAATACAGACTCTATGACAGGGTTAGTTCAGGCACTGTTGAACAAATAGTTGAACCTTTTGATAATGTCTTAAATTTGTCTGATCATACACTTACTAAGGAACAACATTGCATTCTCAATAAAGGATTGGGTTTTGTCCCAAGTTTTTTTTCTGACCATTATTCGGTATCTGTTGATGTAATTGAATTTTGCAGAAAGTTGAATTTAAAAATTTTCTTTAATGATCAGAGCAATTCTGTCACTCAAAGATCTACTGATTTTACTTTTAAAAAATCAACATTCCAACCTCCCATGAATAAAAACGTAGGGATTTTCCAACAAGCAGTATTGAGGGACCTACATTTTCCCAATTTTAATATCAACATAGCTCAGGACAATATTACACCCTCGGAGAGAGAAGCCCTGTTGGAATTGAGACAAAACCATAAAATTGTTATTATCCAGGCGGACAAAGGGGGCGCTGTGGTTGTCCTGAATAATGATTACTATGTACAGGAAGGATTGAGACAATTGTCAGATACCCAGTGCTATATGCACATGAGGATAGATCCGACTCCTAAGTTTAAACAAGACATTGATGCATTCATCCAACAGGCAGTACAAGAAGGAATCATTTCATCTAAAACTGCCAAACATCTTCAAGTTGGTGATCCACAAAAGCAGATTCTGTATTTGTTACCCAAAATCCATAAATCTCTCAGTGCTCCTCCTGGGAGACCTATTGTGTCCGGATATGGATCCCTTACAGAACCTTTATCGGTTTTCCTAACATCATACCTTAAGCCATTATTGCCCATGGTCAGAGCTCGTATACAGGATACCACTGAATTTTTAAATATCATTGTTGATACACAATTAGATCCAGAATGGATAATGTGTACTTTAGACGTGAAATCCCTTTATACGAGCATTCCCCATTGGGCTGGCCTACAGGCGTTAGATTATTGGCTTCAAAGATCTGATCTATACCCACCCGGATTTAATACGCTACTAGTATGTTTGTCCGAGTACGTCCTAAATAAAAATGTTTTTTTCTTCCAGGGTGATTGCTATTGGCAACTTAGAGGTACAGCTATGGGGGCTTCTTTTGCCCCTATATATGCTGACCTCTTTATGGCATACCTGGAGGAATGTCTCATATATGATCCTTTGCACAACATTTACTTAGAGGAGATGGATATTTGGAGACGTTATCTTGATGATTGTTGGATGGTGTGGCGTGGATGTTGACTATTTGATGGAATTTGTGGAACATTTGAACAGCAATGTTTGGGGTATTGAATTCTCTGTAACATACCATAAGTTTACTATTGACTTTTTGGATGTTACGGTATATCGGAATGAGGACAATACCCTAAGTACAAAAATACATAGGAAGTATCCACAATTTAATACGTTACTCCATTCGTCAAGCATGCACCCACGTCACACCATCCGCAACATCCCAAAATCACAATACTTACGTATTAAACGTATCAATTCATCTCCTCATGATTATGAGGATGCTAAAAGGATTTGAATCAGAGATTTTTGGATAGAGGCTATTCTATCAGGGACATATCTAGTGCTAGGGTGTGGACAGATCAACAGTCGAGATCAGATCTTTTACAATATCAGATTAAGGATGATGTTAAAGGAGATAACATTCGATTTATCACTACTTTTGGGAAAAATCACCAACTGATTAGAAATGTGTTGAACAATAATTGGAACATACTTTTGGCCAATGAACATCTTCGTCATATTTTGACTGATCAATGTTCAATTTCTTACAGGAGGGGTAAAACTTTGGGCATGTTATTTTCCCATTATAAACATCAGGATAGTGGAGGTGCAACATATAGACAACTTACCATCACTGGGGATGAGTTGTTGGGGACTTTCCCTTGTGGTCATTGCACCTCCTGTACAAGTATCAATAAAACTAAGGAATTTTCTAGTGCCAATACCAGTAAGATATTTGATATAATGATATTTGCCAATTGTTCAACATGTTGGGTGATTTATTTAGCTATATGTCATTGTCAGGCTTTCTATGTTGGTAAAACCTCACGGTCCCTTAGAACACGAATAGGAGAACACCGTAGTGATATTCGGACTCACAAAATTAGCAACGCCTTATATCAACACACTATCAAGCATCCATCTGCCAAATTTATATTTTGTGTTATTGATAAAGTACAGGGAAATAGATCTAACCAGACAGGCTGGCAGAGCGTTTTAAGTATGAAAGAAAAATATTGGATCATACATTTGGGAGCCCTTTTTCCACCCGGCTTAAATGACCATCTATAAAATATTATATATATTTATATGTTATTTTACACCACACCTTGGCTATATATTATTGCTATTGATATAATACTTTTGTTTAAACAGTATTATTTATGCACAGTTAGTGCATTTATGCATTTCTATCTATTAGATAGGTTTTATGGTTGTGCATGTCTTTAAATCTGGAATTGTATGACTTAAAATTTTCAGTTGATTGTTAGCCACTTGTCCATTGGCTAATTATTTATATATATATAGGGAGTCTGTTTAATGGAATTATCACATTTTTTCCTCACTGAAGAAGGTATTCTACCGAAACTAGTTTGAGGCATGTTTTTGTCAAGAGAGTGTTAGTGTCTTTGACACTATTTTTACTTCAATAAAGCTTTGGGAACCGTTTGCTGGCTCTAGAAAGTCCATTTACCCTGGTGAGTTACTGCACTTAAAAATACTTACAAATTTAAAATACTTAAATATTATGTTATTTTTTTCTGAAAACAATTCAAATCATAGTAAACATAATGCAATCAAATGCTGAAGTCAGTTAACAAAATATAGGTTCATACGTTCTTAGGTGTATACTAGGCTAATGACCACTAAGGTCTTTATAAACTTAGCCATACAATCCACATGAACCCCACAAGTTAAACGTTTTACATTTATATGGGGATGATTGCTGATTACAACATGATTTACTGACTGCTTATGTCCAGCAGAGACAAGGGCACCAGACCTTCAGTGAATTTTCAATTTCTATCCAATGGTCCAATTTATACTTAAATAATGTTATGGAGGGTCTCTGTTTCACATGGATGGGGGGGGGGGGGCTGTTCCAGAGAAAGGGAAATTATCTGGGTTACGTATCTTCAACGTTTCCTGTTTACATTGCAAGCAAGATTTAGGTCTTTACATCTAATAGTTCTGATGCTGTTTGTTTTGCAGATGCAAAATGGAGGGCGACTTACAGCTGGCTAGCATTTGGTACAAGATTTTGTTTATGGTGACCTGCACATGGAGGAACTCCCGCACATCATCCTGTTTTACCACTACAGAGGTATGCTTGTTACTGATGTTGTTTGAGACACCTCCACATCTCGCCCTTGTCAGTGCAGCTACTGATCTAAAATTGTGGAAGGCACTGAAACTCTGCAGTGCCAGGGTGCTTTCTACGCCTTTAAACAATATCTTAGTAACTGCACAAGAGCAGGTGGATAGGGAAAAAGTAACTGCACTGCACAGTGTATGAAATATGAGAAAAGGGTGTTTCTGGGTGAACTGGACAGAAGTCATCAATATAAAAACTGTAGAAATACAAAACACAGAAAATGATTGTACATAAACTGCTCATGATGAAAATGAAAATGTTGAGCAAAAGGATAATGTCAGTATGAGAAATGAAAAACGTAATGAATACAGAACTGCTAGCAAGCAGAAACAAATGTCGATGGTTGAGCTACAGGAGTAACTTTGCAAAACAAATGCACCATCACGCAGTTAGAGTCTGAAAAACTCAGAAAAGGGGACAAAGAAAAATTTTTGAGCGAATCTGAAGAAGTTGGTGGGACAATGGTCATAAAGAAAAAAATTAAACTAGCACAACAAAATTGAAAAAAAAAAAGAAGTAAAAATGAACTGGAGGATCTTTAGAACCAGGCAGGAAGGTATACAGTACTGAACATGATTAAAGCAGGCAATGTGGATGAGTCTTATTGCAGGACTAACATATATCAGAATTTGGGAAGAAAATTTAGAGCTTTTGTGAAATGGAAAATTAATGTGTTCTATGGGTTCTTAAGAGTGTTCAGGAGTAGCTGTATTTATTAATGTGAGTTCTGACCCCACTATAAAAACAATTCTATACACGAATGACTACCAGAGGACTCAATAAAAGAATAAAAAAATTGATATGCCATCAAAAAGAAAGCTTTATGCAAGCACAGCTTAGTCTATGTTAAGTTCAAAAAATTCTTGTTTTTGTTCCAGAGCATGTGTTAGATATCAAATGGGGGGGGGGGGTGACTGTAAGAATCTCCTAGAAAAGAAAGAAGCTATATGGTAGATTAGTTTGAAAGTTGATGAATTCCCTTTTTTGAATGAGGTTATTAATATCAAGTGCTTTCTAAAGGATAGAAGGCTCAGAATTAGTGACAGTATTTAAAGCAAAGTATATACCATTTTTCATATGTAATATATTGTTATTTACATTCTGTATATGTTATTTATATATTTTGTATATGGTATTTATATATATGGCTGTTTAAACTTGGTCTTATTCATTTTTTATCAAAGGATATACAGCAATTTAACTGTTGGCCATTGCATTTTAATAAATGTTCAAATGATATTTTTGCCTAATTTTGCTTTAAGCAATTCTTAATTGTCTTATTGATCAACTGAATGTGGCTTTTGATTGTAATGTGGTTTATTTAAATAGTGAGCACTATGTGTAAGTATTTTTTTTTCTGATGAAGTCTTTTATGGATGAAAAGCTGAGATAATAAAGTTGACAGCAATTCTCTCCTGATATTTAAGTATGGTTTGTGCTTTGTTATTGTTAAGCTGTTCACACTTGAGAAAGATAATTAATGAAGGAGAAGTTCTTCTACAGAAATTAATAATGATAAATTGTGGGGTACTTATCATGGAATTCAATGGCATAAAGATGAAGAAGTAGGTAGTGCCGGAAAATGAATCCAAGTACCTGCTGTAGGAATAGAACTGACAGTCCTCTCATCTTCCACTACCAAAGGTGGGTGTGTTACCACTTACACCACTGACACTATTTCACCTTATCAACAACTGCTACTATTCAGATAGCACAGAGGTTAAATCTTTTCTGTCTTTAGGTTAAGGGCTTATAGAATATATACTGGTGACTGTTTTTTATGGTTTGGCATAATGAATTTCAATGACTGTCAACGCAACATGTACTGAGATTATTAAAATAGTTTTACAGTCTGGTTAATTACACATTCTTCTAGAAAAAAGAAAGGAGGTAAAATGCCTTGTGTATGGAAAAGATCAATCAGCTCAAAGAGCTCTGTCCTACGGTTAGATATGACCTGAAACACTCCATTTTGTTTAAGCTCAGATACAGCAATTTATGCCTATAGATTCATAAAGTAAACAATATTTCAGCCTTGTCTGGAGTTAGGCTAGTGTGGCTGTTTAAAAAACTAGCAAAAACAGGGATTCTGAATAGAATTGTGTGTTTTAATGGTCTGTCCAGTATTCAGGCTATATATTTCTCTTATTATAACACATCAGGCCTTTATATCCTTCTCTCTGGGATTGGACCAGTCCTGAGATCACCCTACTGGGACAGGGGACTAGCAGATTTGAGCATCAGTAGAGATTGCTAAAGTGACAGATCAGAATCAGTCATTGGTACTGTGCTTGATGCTTTAATTATTATATACCCAGAAAGTATTTTTTTAGATATACCGTTCTTGCATTTCAGGAACTTTATTGCATATTTATCACACATGGTTGGAGATATCAGAAAGTGTTCTGATAGGTAGGATTGCTCCTTTTCCTTGTATCTCACTTTGTTTGTCTCTTTCGGCTTTTCCCGGTTAGGGGTTGTTACAGTGGAATTCCAGTCCGCTAATGATTGGCAGTTGATTTTTATGTATCGGCTTGCCAAGCCTGATGCACAACCTTCAATGAAGGTATGCCCATTCACGCATGTCTCCACGCAGAAGATGCTCTAGCTGAGAATCAAACTGGACAGCGTCTTACTGTGAGGCGACAACGCTACCGCACCACCGCTGCGGGTCTATAATCTTAAAAAAAGTGTTGCAACTCAGGCAAACTGTTATAATCTTGGAATTATCTCCTCAGTATGTATCCATGTATGTATGTATGTATGTATGTGTTTGTTTATTTACTACATTTGTTAACATTTATTAGACATAAAAAACAGGGTACAATTGTATACTGTTTCTGGAACACTTGAGATTACACAGTTTAGTACACAGATTATAATGCAGATATATTTATTTATGCACATTTGATTAAAAACATATAAACAATATGTACAATAAATATACAGAAGCATTAAATTATGGTGGTTATTTTCTTCTGTGCCAACAAGAGGTTAGATATGCATTCCATCTTATTCATGTATTGGACAGCATAGTTTGTGTGTGAGTAACTGAAACAAAACCAAAATGCATGCGGCTACAAAGGAATAGACTTAATAACTTTAGTACAAATGTTAGTGCTTTTATCCAGTATATCTGGCCTTCATCAGACATTTTAAAAACCGGTCACATGACCCCTTTTATATAGATACATTGTATCATTAATCAGTATTTAAAGATACACAGTCCAACAATGGCAGCAACAGCAAACCCACCAACCATATGTTGTAAACTACACTGTGTAATTCACATCAAAACCATAATAAATGTAAAATAATTAAAAATAAAATAAATCAATTTGCACACATGCAACACATTATACAACATCAATACATCACTCAATTAGCTAATCAAATGATATACGAGCCTACTAATATGCTACAAAAATTCATCTGTCATAAACTTTCATTTTTAAAACACTAGAAATAATATCATTAAGCCGGGGGGGGGGGTGCTGAAGCATTAAGATAAATCTGCCACCAGTATTCTCTCTGTTCTAATAATATATTCCAGGGGCCCCCTTACTTTTTATTTTAATGTGTTCTAACACAACAAAGTAAAACTCATGGTCCTTAAACCCATTAATATGGTTAAAAAGGGCATTTATAGACATGGACTTTGTGATCTCATAACCGTGTTCATAAATACGTTGCTTAAGCTTACGTTCAGTTTTGCCTATGTAATAAGCAGGGCAATTTTTACACTTGGCATAGACCACACTCTTGGTGTAATAACTATACTGACCAGAGATGACAATCTGTTTATTACCTAAGACAACGTGATTACATGCAAGGATGTATTTACACTGATTACAGCTACCACATTTGGCCATTTTATCTGAATATCTGCCCTTACCTGAAATTAAGGTGTCACACCAATCTTTAAAGTTCTTATCCCTTCTATATAATACTTTGGGACAAGGACCCAATATTCCACACACTTCTCTAGCTGCTGTAATTAAAGCCCAATTCTTATGAACAATCTCTGAGATTCCCCCTCCTATCACTAGTGTGTGGGGTAATAAATGCATTACCATCAAATTTCCCTTCCTGCAATGGAATTTTAATATTGTGAATGGAAGTAGAACCCTCCTCAACATGTCCAAAAGTTCTACCAAGTAATTCCATTACAAGCAATCTGCCAATTGGGTTACAATCAGGGTGAGAGCCCATACAGGATGGAACATCAGGTAGCTTGTCCAAACCTGACTTTGCTCATACCACACAGGAGACAGCATAGTACTTGTAGATGCCCGTAAGAGGGGTTCACATAGGCCAAACACTCTTTTGTGAAAAAACTCAGATTTTATAGACTCTATAAATCCTTAGGATTACCTCTGTTAATAAATCCTGATAACTACATGGAGACAGCGCTAAATGAAAAACAAATAAATTCAAAAGTAAAAAAAGCACCAAACAAGGAGATAACCATGACCAACACGATCAGCTCATAAAATAAAACACTCAACTTTAATATAGACACAACTTAAAATCACCACATTTTTGTCTTTTCTTAAAGACTTCACCAGATGCATTCAGATGAACCAATAACATTCCTTATATATTGTGAGTCATTTACCCATGCAGAGGCTAATTACAAATAATTAAAACTAATTGAGATGTTGTTACATCACCTAACCACATTCCAAAAAGCATTATAAACTTGTAAAATGAGTGCGCAATAAAAAAAAAAACAAAAAAAAAACTTTCAATTATCAATTCTATCAATTATATATTAATGTGAATTGGGTAGTGTGAAATATTTGTATAAATATTAAATCCATATTAAAACCATATTAAAATCATTTTTACATGTATTCTATACACTCAATAGTGTGATAACTCCATCTACTGGCAAAATTAAATTATGACTACAAAATTTTCCATGTGTAAATACGTGGGTCTATATTAAAAGACCGAAGAGGTGTTTCAGCGAACACCTCTTGGTTGACACATAATTAGTGAACGCACTAAAGCAAGAATGCTCAAAACAGCAATTTCTTTCCCTAGGAAAGAAATTGCTTGGCTATCCCCATGTGTTCACCCTTTTCCTCACTGTAGTGCAATCTCAGAGTTGGTATATTTAGTTAGGGGGGTATGGGGGTGAAGCCCCCCACGTTGTTATGTTTTAAAGTGTGTGTGTTTGTGCTAGTGGTTTCTTTCCCAGGGAAAGAAACTGCTGTTTTGAGTGTTTGCACTTTAGTGCATTCACTCATTATGTGTCAACCAACAGGTATTTGCTGAAACACCTCTTCGGTCTTTTAATATAGACCCTAAAAACAAGTAATCTCCGTGGTATCCCCAAAGTCTCAAAACAACCCACTAAAGTGTAGTGGGGTCTAAAAACAAAACAGTGTAAGAAACTTCTCTGTGTGGAAGATTTTCAGTCCATATATTTCTAGTTAATCACTGTATATTAATCAGATCAGACAATAGTAGTAGAAGTAGCGAACGTAAACTTTTTGACTTGACGAGTTTACGATCGCTACTTCTACTACTATTGTCTGATCTGATTAATATACAGTGATTAACTAGAAATATATGGACTCAAAATCTTCCACACAGAGAAGTTTCTTACACTGTTTTGTTAATATAGACCCTAAATACATAACTAGATGTAAAAACATACAAGTCTGTTAACAATTTGTCAATAAATAGGTTAAATAAGAATAAATGTATGAATAACTAAATAAAATGTCCCCAACATTTATTGTTAATGGTTGACCACTGCATAAAGTCATCTTGTCCGTGGGACTGTGTAACTAATTAATTAAAGTGCTAGTAAATCTACTAATAATTTATTGCTAATAGTTGACCACTGCATAAAGTCATCTTGTCCCTGGGACCATTAACTAATTAATTAAAGTGTTAGTAAACCTACTAATAATAATGTTTATGTTTAGTGTTTTTATGTTGGTAATCATAATTTTGCTGCTCTCATTTTTAATAGAGGGCTATAGATATGTTCTCATTCAAACCAGGAGGAATGTTAGCCTGTAGTGTAATTTGCCACCACAATTCCCTATATTCAATTCTTTCCTCCCATAGCCCCTCTATTATATCATTCTTAACTTCCTCAAGAACACAAAATGAGAACTGAGCTTTTACACATTCTTTTGAGTGTTTGTATAGAGTGTTATTTCCTTTTTTTGTATATCATAATAATGTTCATAAATTCTTTTTTTGATCTTATGCTCCATTTTCCCAACATAAAAAGCTTCACACTCTTCACAGGTCGCAAGGTATACTAAACCAAAAGAGTGGCAGTTAAAGTAGTCTATTCATTCAATCAGTCTATTCCTGCTAACTAAGTGTACCTTCTCTTTGTTCAAAATGAATGAACACTGGGAACAATCAGCACATTTGAGTGTCCCTTTGTTTTTCTTATTGTTGGTGTCTTGTTCTAATATAACTTTTATATTCTGTGCTTTCTTATATATAACTTTAACAGGCTCTTTGGGGATGTCTACTAAATCTGTTAATTAATCTGTTAATGTTCTTAACAGTATTTGCATTTCCATTGTATTCTGTTATGAAGGCTTTACTAAAAGTCTCGTCCTGGTTGTTGAACCTTTTACCTTCTGTAGCCTCTCGTAGAATATCTTCTCCTAAAATGGGCCTAAATCTCTCATTTCTCCCATCTACGACCTCTTTCTTAACCTCATGAATCAACCATATGGGATAACCCCTTTCTTTAAATAAACCCTCTAAAAAGTACATTCTTGTTCAAAATCAATGTCTAAGGAAGTCATTCTACTAGCTCGTACATACTGACTTTTTATAATATTCCTTTTGTAATGGAATGGGTGGGCACTTTCATAATGAAGGTAGGAAATGGAAAATGTGTCTTTCCTGTGATGCCTGTCTATATATATAACTAGTCAGTTTCTTGAATATATTCCTATCCTGTAACTAGAAGATGAAAGGTTTAATAAAATGGTGCAGTAAACCAATACGAATTAGCAATCTAATGAACTGTCCTACTAAGAAAGTAGATGAGAGCCAATAGATGTGTTAGAACCTTGAGACTAATAAACTAATATATATAAAAAAACATAAGTGCAGTAACAAGAAGGTCATGGTGTATGGAACGCATTAATGTTCAGGTTTGAGAAAGATTTGGGTAGGAATAAAAGCATAATAAATGCAAACAAAGTTATCACACCAGCTTAATGGGGAGAAGTATGTTTCATTCAGCACAAAAACTGCACAACACAAAAAATGCATGTCAAAATGTCAACAAAGTCAACATACTAAACAGCAAGTGATCAACCACAAATGGTCTTACACCTGCATATCGGGGAAAAAAAAGAAGCCTCCCCCCACCTCAACATCCCCACACCTACTGCTAATTACATATATCAGTGTTGAGATCACAATGCAGTGGGGAAAGGGCAAAATCCTTGATCTCCATTGTACCACAGTCTTGCAAAGAAAACAGCCAGTTGATTTTTGGTCACAAATATCTTTTTATTCTGTTCAACAAAAGATAATTAATAAAAGTTACATTCAACCAAATGAATATAACTCAGTGCAGCATTATTGTCTAAAGCAGCCTATATATAGTTTAGCTGCACTCCTCTGTGGCACTTCTTTGAAGCTGCTTGTTACATAAAGAAAACGTTGTTCATACAAATATATGCAAGTACTAACCAAGCAGTCGTGAGAGCTTCTGAGCATGTGCAAGTGGTGTCATATCCTTTATTTACCTACCTACATACTACAAGATATGCTGTCATAAAGACTTCTTTATCTCAGCATAATATTACAGCCACAGAGTTCCAGTTCTCTATCCCACCACTGACCCAATCACAGAACTGGATAAAATCAGCTTAGGAAGAGTTATGCAGACTGAGGTCATGCTATCAGCCACTGGCAAAAGAATAAGCATTTGTGAACTGCAGAAGTCCACTGTGCAGAATATTTCCATAACCTTCCCCGGGAAGAGTGTGGTATAAAGAGGTTTCTTCTTAGAGCAATCCTTGTGCAAGAGAACCACTGGGGCCAACCTCTAGTCTTACTGCACCATTCTCTGAAGTGGCATTGTAAAGTTGTGTGCATGATGCAACCACACATCACTGCTATCACTAATTAATTAATAAAAAAAAAAAAAAAAAACAGGTACGCATTTCATCATGCATGAAGACTCATGAATACCTACTCTAGTTACCTAAATACATTTCCATTTACCTACTGTATACATCATTACCTGTTCACCCTTCATAGGTTGGTATCCTGCTTCAGTTTTCTTATATGAATTCACAGGTGAAGAACTCAGTTGATATTTTTGCCCTTTCTAAAGCATGTCTGAATGTCTCTCTACCCATTTACCATAATATAACTGCCTGCTGATTCCTCTTACATTCTACAATGTATACGAGGAATTTATTTTGTCCACGTATGCGGTGGTGGTGCTGCAGTAGCGTTGTCGCCTCACAGCAAGACGTTGGGCCATTCAATTCTCAGCTAGAGCGTCTTCTGTGTGGAGACATGCGTGAATGGGCGTACCTTCATTGAAGGTTGTGTGTCAGGGCTGGCAAACTCTGCACGTAAAAAAAAAATATATATATATACTGCCAATCATTAGTGGACCGGAGTTCCGCTGTGGCGACCCCTAACTGGGAAAAACAGAAAGACACAGACAAATTGAGTACAGACGCATCTTTCTTTAAGGACATCTCGGCCTAATGGACGAGCTTTATTATCCCTTTTATGTCATCAAGATATGCCGAATTCTAATTCTGTTTCCCTTGTTTTGGACTTGTGTCTTTCTGTTTTCACTGTTCACTTCTCATTCCTCCTCTTTGGTAAGGCTGGTTCCCTTCTTATCAGCCTGTATCCCTTTTCTCTTCTGATACAGGGCTTATCTCCCTTTCTCACACCCTCCCTAATCTGACTACAACAGATTATCTTTCCTCCCTTACAACTCTTGCTTTAAAAGAAACTGTCCTTTTTCATGTATCCTTTTCTCATTTTTCCTCTTTATATTTTGTTGCTACCCACATTCTCAAAGCTTACCAGCTTTCCATTCCTGTAATTTATGCCACTCATTCATTTATGATTCTTTCTTCACAGTTTTGTTCTCCTTTGCACTTGCAACTATTTCCTAGCCTTGTCGGCTCTTCAGCACAGAAGAGAAATAGACTGCTTTTTCCCCTTGATACTGCCTTGTCCTGTTTCTTTTTTGATGTTTTTTTCTGCTATAAAAAAAAGCAAATGTTTTCTACTCTATTGTACATTACGGTAATTACCATAATTATATATTATCTGGCATTACTTCCCAGAAGTGTGTGCAATGCAGCTGGTTATTAAGGCTTTCAGTATTTATTATTACTGATTATCTTCTGACTCCTTGTGCTTTACATGGCTGTTGGCCAATCCTGCAGCTTATGTATTATTTATTTACACAAGACTTACACTGCACTTTCCCAACTGCTGTCTGAAAAACAACATTTCTATAGCTATTATATCCACCCAATAATCAAAGGTAATTATAATAAACAGACTGATTTTTTATAATAAATTCAGTGGGTTCATATCATTTTACAAATATCTTACCTTCGGTTTCATTTGATGGTATTGTGTTCAAAGTCATTGAAGTACAACGCAACCACATGTTGCTTCTTTTATCTCTGTTGCTCAGTGAAACCTGGTATTAAAACAATGTATTCATTTTACATTGGTTGCATAGATACATCCCATAAATAAAAGTTAACAGGTTAAAGTACATTTTGTAATATTATTGCTAAGTTCCTCAAAAGGAAGGTGTTGAAATTAAGTAGATTTGTTTGGTGATTTGTAACATTCCAAGGCTTACAATTTTAATTCTGTGTTATTCATGTGGGGTATTGGTGATGGTGGTGGGGGCGAGCAACCACACTGCACATCTTATCTGCTATTTTTCTACAACCTCATTTCATGCCATCTGCTTTTGATTCATGCTCATTTTGATCTAGGCTCCCAACTTGACCCTGTTTAAAATCATGAAGTATTTAAGCATTGTCTGTGGCACTTTCTCTGCACATCTATTTGGTATTACAAAAGTAGGAATAAAAGTGAATATGATAAATATGAAGGATAAATTACAAAGTTAATGAATCAACTAATCTCAGTGTGCACTATGAACTTCCCAGATGAGGCCCCATATCTCAAATTTGTTATATTTGAAAAGGGGTGCTTCTCATTACCTATGTCATATAAGTTGCACTTGGCATACAGTACATTCTTTGGGAAAGGACTGCTCTTTGGAACTGCCAGAGCTGGAAATTGTGCCTGATACCGTCCAATGTGTATCATACATGTATAACACTTATTGGGATAATTTGGGGTACTCTATACTGCACCGATATGAATACATCGTATGCATTCTGGATACAGTATTCTGTGGCAAAGTTATACTAGTTAGAGAAGGTGTGGTACAGTTTTCATCCCTTAATAATACAAATACTCCCTCCATATGTACCCTCATGTGAGTAGCCCACAGTACACATTGATATTAAGAGGTTAATTTACTTTGCAATTTATCTTTCATACTCCAGTTCTTCAGTAGTCACTGTTTTGCTGAAATTATGAAGTAAACAAATATGATGCAATCACAGGAGTAGCTAGGCCACTTGGCCCAGGGAAATACCCCCAAATCAATATTCACTGTAATATTAATGAAAAAATGTTTGCAGTGAGACTTTAACAATGTACTACCCCACACTTGATACTTACTAAGAGCAAGAGCACTGTAACTTTCAGTAAAGATAATGTTGTGAGATATTGTACGGCTAGACTTAACATGTATAGTGTCTTTTTGCACATTTACTCATGCTGTGCCAGTGCCCAGAAATGTGATCTTCCACAGTTTCAACATAGACCCATTTCGAGGTTTGGTATATATACAAGAAATACAAAACTGGAATCTCTCAATTTTAAAAGTACATTGATTGTCACCTGTAATGCAATGCCAAGACACCATCCACACAGCCAGTATTTCAACAACATCCTTCTAATTGTTTAGAACAAGTATTCACCATTATGGCTAGCCTATCAAACTCAAACCAAACACATGGGTAACAAAATAGATAAATGATGTATTCACTCTTTGATGTCAGGCTCAAATGCACTGAAAACAGTCTTCTAACATCAAAACATACAACAGATTCATAGATCTGAGAAACAGTGGCAAAAATACAATTAGATGGCACAATCTATTTTCCCATGTCCATCATGATAATGTCCTATCCTCTACTAGACAAAGCATTTCTGAAGGCAAGTTAATCCAAATGCAGCCTTGAAGGAAAAATTCTGTCCATACCAGTAGCAGCCTTTTGTCTGTAAATGACCTCATTATGAAATTCTCAGCATGTTTCAAATCCCCTTAACATTTGTGAAGAACAGTCCCCAAATACCTATGCCCCTCAGGTATTCTTTCCTATCTACTTCCAGTATGTTAAAAAAAATGTAACAGAAACCCTTCTCAACCATAATGATGCTCTAACATAACAGGTTCATATACTTTCAACCATGGTCTTTTAAACTCCATAAAGATAATATTTTGTTTTCCATTCATCATATCTATAACATTTCCCTCTGCCAGAACATCATTTCCATAATTTGAAGAAAAAAAAGCAATAGTTATTTCTCTTCCCAAAGTACAAAAATTAAACTCCTTGGCCAACTGCAGTGCTATGGCCATTTTCCTAACACTAGGAAAGATGCTGGAAAAAAACTTATATATTCCTCAATTGTACTCCTGAGTCCTATATATAAAATATGTAATTACATCCAGCCACCAAAATGATGTCTGGACTGCATGTAGCACAGTCATGGCATTACAGACAGTGACAGCTGCTCTATCCTGTATCATGTTATTCTTCTAGCAACTTTATATGTTTATAAAAGCAATATTTTAAAACTAACAGCACAGCCAATGTTCAGGAAGATGTAAATCACAGTCCAGTCTATAAAATCAGACAAAAACTTTATTCCAACAGGCAAGCGCTTTCATGGTGTGGACACTATTATACTATCAATCACGTCTTTCCAAATATATTAAAATGTTAAAGTCAACAACCAATAAGAATCACATCATGATTAGAATGATTGGTTGTTGACTTTAACATTTTAGTATATTTGGAAGGAAGTGATTGTTGATAGTATAATGGTCTGACGAAGTGGTGGACCATTGGCTGTGCTGTTGGATGCTGTTTGTGGAAATACTGACTTTTTGTTTTACCAACAGTACATTTATCCTAGCTGCGACCTGGTTTGTGTTTCTAATATTTTAAATCTGCCTGTTGCAGAGCATTCCTAACAATTAAAACAGCAGTACAAAGTAAACTTTCATGAGGCTGGCTCACCCTGTCGATTCATAGAAGCGAGGCAGATAGTTGTAGGTAGTGTCTGGAAACACTGAAACTGGCAGTTGTGAATGGAATAAATAAGCTGTTTATTTATTTTTCTATTTATTTTTGACAGTGCACCCACAATGAGTAATTTATTTAAACAAAATCCAAACAATAAAACAAATAGCTTGCCTTGCTTTGGGTCCTCTGACTACTTTCTCTGTTCTGCCCCTCCACGTACGTCGGCAGGTTCTTGGGGCAGTGCCCATGCATGATGATGTAAAAGGGGGGAGGGAGGCACAATGGAGTGTCTTGGACATCCATGCAGGACATTTGCTTTCTGTTCCCCTTAAAGGGAAATATGTATGTATATATGGGTCCCCTTCAAATGAACAAAGTTTCAAAACTTCAAACATCTTATGGCCGAGGACCATATGACTGAAGTTTTAAAACTTCGGATGTTCTGAAAGGAGATCACCATACAGTGCAGAATGGGAAATTTACCATTCTCCTCGCTGTAGTGCGATCTCAGAGTTGGTATGTTTAATTAGCAGGGGGTGTGGGGAGGTAATGTAAAGTAACGTAACGTAAAAGATACATATATATATATATATATATATATATATATAGATATATATATGTGTGTGTGTGTGTGTGTGTGTGTATATATATATATATATATATATATATATATATATATATATATATATATATATATATAAATTATAAATAAAAAATGCATTTCTTTCTTCATTATAGATTGCTGTGGAATGTGCACAAGACAGATCAGCACCTAGAGCGATTGGCCCTCTCACCCCACCCTTGATATGCTACTGAATACATGGTCATTTTCATGCTTACTGGTTATCAGTATTAATCCGTAACCCAGCATTTAGGACAAGGCCTCCTTTTTCCTTAGCATTTTGCACCTATCTATATTGTATGTTGGGACAAGGGTAAATTTGGACCCCATTAACCTTTATCGAGAAAAGCACATTTCAGACAAGTGCCTGTTGTTCAGGCACTTAGTAATTAACATTCAGTATTATGTATCCTTGTTTCTTCTTGCTACTGTTTCTTCCTGTTTCACTCACAGTGCTCCGCCAGTTGTCCTTGTCATTATTTGATATTATTTGCTTGCATTTAGGTTATCAGATTTTATAACTGTCATATACTACCACCCTACAATTGTTCACTCCTATCCTAGCTTATTATTTCCTATATGAATTGTTTTTTATTGCTTTTTTATTTTAAGCCGTCATGGATTTCCACCATCGCTCTAGTCTTGTCATACCTCTGTCTTTCTTTTCTATATCACCTTGTCTATCACACTGTAGTATAACAGCATGCTTTCGGGAAAAAGGCAACACTTTACTTTCAGGCAATCTGGACTGTTGTTTATAAGGACACTAAAAATGAATAGCAGTGACAGTGACTCCTTTGGTGCCACAGTGCTCAATATCTTTCCATATAGATTGACTTCATTTACAATGCGACCTATTACTATTACTAGTCAGTATTTTACCCACATTATCACATCAATAGCTGTGATTTTCATTATAACTTTATATTCTTGGTATTCTTTGTGCTTCTTTGTGTTCTCTTGAATTTATGAACCTTTGCAGACTTGGAGTTGTTTTCAAAAAAGCACAATATACCTTCCAAATCATCATTGTAATTTGCTAAGATATATCCTAAGCAGAAACTACAGACTGGTTCCAGTTCCAGGACTCGTGTTGTAGCTCACTTCTGATTTATACTCAATCCCTGGATTGACTGCCATAAACTATCAACCTTCAGTTTCTCACTACTAGTCAGTTTTTAGCACAAATGAGAATGAATCCTTTGTCTAAGCTGGTAAACTAATAGCCTTCCATGTGAGGTCTTACTAAAAGTCCATGTATGTAAGCCATTCTTATTTTGCCTTCTCCTAACCTAGTTCCCTGACTATTTAATGAAATAAATTCAAAATACATTAACTAGAGACTATATTGCCCTGTCATTCCATTCTAGCTGTTGTAGTGTGATCCAATAAATTGAAGATGGGTTTACTATTCTTTGATTTAGCAGCCTCTGTTACTTTTCCAAAAATAAAAATAAAGTAAGGTTATCTGGCTTTCAGCTGCAAGGTAGCTGTATGTTAACACATTTTTAATGAGAAAAGGTTTCTGTTACTCTCTCTTTTGCAGCACCATGAATATACCACCATCAAGCTGCTAGTAAGGCCAGCAGTAGTGCAGTTACTACACCACAACATCATACCTCTCAACCTCTTACCATAAGGAATCTGGACAAAGACAAAAATATTGGGGGACAAACACTAGAATTAAGGACATAGTTTAAATATTACACGTATAGACTTAGAAAGTTGATAAAATAAGTTTTTCATTAACATATACTTTCTGAAGGGTAACAAGTCTGAAACTCAAATATCTGTCATTATTTAGTGAGTTAAATCCTCAATGATTTGCCAGAAAAACACAAATTTTATGAAGAACAGTCCAAAAATATGAAGCAAAACTTTGGAAAATCTGTAAAAATCCAGACAGTTACATGGTATACATTATGTTTGTTTGGCAAGTGCATGTTTAATGCCACTTGATATTATTTCTAGTCCTTTCAGGAAGTATACTCTCAGTGAGAAGTCAAGGAGTACCAAAATTACTGACTGCAAAACTGCACTGCAACTGGATTCCAGAGAAAGGAGAGAAATTTGCCTTCCCATCAGGTGCACTTGGTTAACATCCATGCATGAAAGGAGTGGGACGTTCCCCCCATGAAAAGTATGAGTTTCAATTCTTTTTCAAGTTACCATTATTCAAACTCATGTGACTTGTTATCATATCAAAGAATCCTTTGGCAGACTTTGTGGCTGTAGTGATAAACCCTTATTAAAAATATAGGACTTTGAAAGCCTTTCTGCCTTCTTGTAGAAGGCAGTTCTTCTAGTGTTCTGTCTCCTGTATGAATCCTAAACAGAAGTGCCAGTTTAAGATGACACCAAGTTCTGCTTCTCCAAAGAATGTTCTTTCAGTCTTTCTAATAGCACTGTCTGTATCTGTATCACCTTCTTACTAATAAAGTTATACAATAAATTATCGGTAGCAACCCTTTTGAAAAAGTATTCTTTTTCTTTTTCAAACTGCACATTTGTAGGTTCATAGACTCATATGTTTTTACTAAGCTTATGGCCAAAGGATACCTTTGAGAATCTCATATCACCCAATATTGTGGGAGTGTAAAAATGTCTCCATTAAGTAGACTTTCCCCACAAGTGCCCAGTAAAAATGTGTGTCACCCATCCAGTCATCCAGACTGGTTGGAATGTTTGCTAGGGAAGTATTCTGCTTGACAGTTAAGAGAAGCCTATTTGAGAAATGGGGGACATGTTGGGTAACGTATCTACCAAGCCATCATGTGTTGATGTAATAGTACAGGTTTATGTCGCTAGAATAGGTATTGTTTTACAACTGGTTCTTTTTTGGTGATGGAGCTCAAAGTGTGCTGGGTCATTCTTAGCACAGAAGGCTAAGCAGAGATTATCCCTCAAAAGTCTGTATGACAGTGAGTACAAGAACAAAATTTTAGTTGATCAGAGCAACTAATGATGCTGAGACATGAAATCCTTTTAGTGTTAAACTTGGAGGTCTCAAGCTGACTTAGGTAATGTACCTGATAAGGGATGGATAAAGTGAGATCATTACTTTTTTTGGACTTTGATGAGCTACTGCAAAGGACAGGTTGCGCAAGGCAGAAGGATTTTCTAACCACCCAGACACATGTTGGTCAAATGGGATTCTGCTGTTAATACATATACATACTCAAGTTCCTAATGACTGTGTAATATTTAAGTGGAATGTTATCTATATGGTAAGCAATAGTGATGCTAGATTTTCTTGGTGTTATGTTCCCTAACCCTTTGTACCCCACCCTAGCTACTCCTAGTCAACAATAAATAATTAAATGTGACTGTCTCAATATTTCCATGGAACCTAGAACAAGCCCAATTTAACTCAGGGCTGTAAAATTAATTCATTATCACTTTACAATAATAATGCCATTTTATGCATTGACAAAAGCTGCATTAGCATCTGGAAGCATTACTAAAAATATTGTTGTTTAATAACTCCCCTTGAGTAGAAAATACACAATACATATAGAATGATGATGTCTTTTTTCAGGCTGCACTCTTTGAGGTACAGATACATTTTCCCTCTCTGATATCCTGTAGACAAAGTACCAATAATAGTGTTTTGCAGTGTTCATTATTGTCCACAATGTTCTACATTACCATATTAATAAATATTATTGCATTGGTTCTCATTTCTCATGGTGTTTTTTAGCTACTATAAACACAGTTTAAATGTAGGTTGCATGCCTATATGGGAAAATCCAGATATGAACTCCTACATGCAAGTCACAGACTCTTAGATGACTCTTTAGGCAGCCATACATTTATAATATCTCCTTTTAACCTTTGAACTGAGTTAATGTCACGCAGTTTGGCATATACCAATCTGACAAGAAGTTGAAAGCTGAAGAAGGATTTGTGTAACCTACTAAGGTCTTTCACTGTCTTATGCTATATAAAGTAACACCAAGGTCATGTGCACATCTGTGCTTGTGTAGGCCTTGAGTGCATGAATTCTGTGATACATATATGACCCAATACAGACACAAAGTCAGTCCACCTAGATGTACCACTGTAAATCCTTTAATTGCCATTGTGATGCATAAATGTTTTGAGATTACACAGTAACCATCACTTGCACTACAGCTGCCTCTCTTGTAAAGCGACACCACCATGTGCGACTTTTGAGTGTGCTGAAATAAGAGCAGTTTTCTTGAGTTGTGACACTTGTCTGAAATTTGGAAGGAACAATATCCAAAGGCAAACAGACATTCTCTTACAATATCCCAACTGATTTTACTTTAGCATTTACCTAAGGTATAGTCAGAAACATATACATTTATTTTTTCCCTGTTTTGTACAAAGGTATTTGATTATAATGCTGTGGAGACTTCTTTTATCCACACAGTTCCACATCAGTATCAGTACAGTATATACATTACTTACCTTCTTGTAGTCGATGGAAATGTCTGTACCCATTGCTCCCATAAAACCAACTGACACACTCTTTCTCTTCATTAAAGTGCTATCTGAAATACAACATAAATAAGTAATATTACACCACTGTGCCCACTAACCTTCTAAGTGCAAAACATAATGATCATATTAAAATTACCACTTGAAAGTGTAATTCATTGCACTACTAAATGTCTACTTGGAATCAAATGCCAGATTCTGCAACATTCTGTACAATTTCGGACTGGTAATATTATTTTATAAATCTCTGTTACTAAAGGTTAATGTTGGTTTAAGTGTTCCATTTATTTATTATTGCTGCAGAACTCTTGCATGCATCCAAAGCCTTTATACTTAAGGAATATATTTTTTTTTTTGGTATTTTTCCAGAAGTGTCTTCAAGAGTGGCCAACATGCAACCAGGTAGACCTTCTTCTAGGAAGGAAAGGGCACTAGGGTAGACTCAGCAATTACAATGTCAACCCCAGTGAAACAGTCAGCCCACAGCATAAACCACTGGTTGTCACAATCAACTGCAAGCAGTCTCAGAGAAGGGTATAATCAACAGAGACTAGCCTGATGACTAGTAAGGTGACTGGAGAGAAAGCCCAAATTACTCTGGGCTCTAACACCTCAGGAAGAAAAGGAAATAAGGTGTAGTTAAAGAAGAATGGCACTAAAACAGCACGTGTGAAAGAAGAAAACCCTGCAGAAGCTCTACTGCCCTAGACAAAGCCTACAGTGAAAGAAGAAGAGGAGCCCACCATAAAAGAAGAACAGCACTAAGGACACAGAAGTCAGGGAAAGCAGCAGATATGATAAAGATGTTGGGTGAGATAGGGGAGAAATGGCTCATGTGGTTATAGTAGTATGGAGAGAAAAGCATTCTAGTGTCAATGTTCAAGTATGAAAGAGACATCCAGAACTGTGGGCAGTACAGAGGTATCAAACTCCTGTCACACTGCATTAAAGTTCTGGGAAGAGTGATTGATAGATGAATACGAAGAGTAGCAGGAAGTAAGATGGGAGATGAGCAGTTTGGATTCAGATCAGAATGCAGCACAACTGACCCAATGTTTGCAGTGAGACAGATAGTTGAGAAGAAGCTAGAGATGAGGAAAAAGTCCAAATGGTCATTCTGAGACTTTTAGAAAGCATATAACAAGGTCCCAAGAAAGCTGATTTGGGCAGCCCTGCAGTGGTTGAGGTTTCAGAAACACTGGTAAAATTAGTGCAGGATATGTACAACAGCACAATAACTCAAGTCCAAGCAGTGTTTGGTCTAACAGAGGGGTTCCCACTAGGAGTGTGTGTGCATCAGGGTTCAGCTCTGAGTCCACATCAGCAAACAGGGACAGATCAGCAAAGTTTCTGTATGCAGATGATGTGGTATTACAGTTAGACTCTGAGCAGGAACTTCAGTAAAGGCTAGGGAATGGGAGTGCAAAAGTGAAGGCACATGGGATAAAACTGAGTACAAATACGACAGTTGTACTGGTAGCAAATGGACGGGCATCAGAAGAAGCTGAGAACTGGGGTAGAACAAACAGTGGAGCAGGTTAACAGCTTCATGTATTTGTGTGGGGTGGTTGAAGAGATGGGAAGTCTAAATGAGGAGTTCAAAGTGGGAATCAGAAGGGCTGCAGCCAACTGGCACCATCCATCAGAGGTAGTGTCTGACAGAAGAATGCCAAAGAAGCTAAAAAGTAAGGTGCCCAAAACAGTGGTGGGACCAGTACTTCTGCAAGGTACAAAAACCTGGGCAGTAAAGGTAGAGCAGTTGAGGAAGTTAGACGTGATGGAGATGAAGTGCCTGAAATGGGTGGTATGATGCACACTGTGGGACAGACAAAAAGATGAGGACATCAGAACAGAGGCCAAAGTAGCTCCAAATGCACAACAGGTCAAAGAGAACATATTACAGTGGCTTGGACACGTCAGAACAGCAGAAGATACCCTGTTGAAGAAGATTTGAGACAGACAAAAAGAAGACAAAAGGAAACAAAGGCATGTAGGAAAGAAATAGATGGACTGTGCAAGTGGAGACCTGCGACATTCAGGCATGTCTGCTGAAGAAGGTAGGAGAGTGGCATTGAATCAAGCGAAACACCATTCAACATTACACTCAGACCCAATGTTGAAAATGGGAAAAAGGGGGCTGATGATTATGATGATGATTTTTCAATAGATTTGGTGTGTGTGTGTGTGTGTGTTTTTTCCCTGTCAAGGTGAGAAGGACTCCTGAAGGCTATAGTTCTTTAAGGGCTTTAGAACACATGAGAGGGTTCATGCATTCTATAGCCACTTGGAATCCATTGTATTGGATGGTAGTTGATCTGGTCTGCTAAATGCAAGATTGAAGGAGACGGTTGAACATAAAAGTGAAAAAAGAAAAGGATAAGAAAGCATAAGAGGATGACATACACTCCATCACACAGTGTAAAATAAAGCTCTTTACTAACAAAGTTTAATTATTGAATGCTTTAGTCTGAACTGTGATGTTTCAAAGTGAGATTTTGTTTTTTTATAACAAGTAGCTGACATCTGTATAACTTTGTCTCCTGAAAAGCTTTTCTTTTTTATTAATATTATTACTATTATTATTATTGTTATTATTGCTATTTATTTTTTTGTAGTGTGACCCAAAGAAGGGTATCATACAGGTCAAAACAGTGCTGTTACTTTAGTAAAACTGTTGTGGCTCTAGTCAGTTGCCTTGGAGACATTTATTTGTATCATATTATAAGATGCCCCTGCAATAATCAGAATGATAGCAAAACAAAATCCAGTTAAGCAACTTTATAGTTACAGTAATGTCTTGAGTCTTGTAACAGGAATAAGGCTCCTATACACAGCACAAGCAGAAACGTAGAATTCAAAGTGGAAATGGATGATGATGATACAAGGGGGGAGCTCATGAATCAAGAGGAGACTAGGATTTTGGATGCAGATCCTTAAGGAGAATAACAATAACCATACAGAATATTACATTCATAAAGTAGCTGAAAGTATTCTAAGAACAAAACGAACACGGGAATGGAGGAAGGAGATTTTGCTGATACAGATGACTGCAATTAGGAAAACAGATAATAGGCAAGAGGTGGCTGGAATTTATTGGAGAAAACTGGCAAAAGAACCTAGGTATTGGTATCAAATAATTAGAAAGGGAAAGGTAACAGAATGGAAAGACACCAAGAATTTATTTAGAATGCAGGTAGAGATTGCCTTCCCTATCAAGGATTGATGTCAGAGTATAGGCAAACAGAAAGAAATAGGGGGATCCTAAGAGAAAGACCAGCTCTGGTAGAGTTTTTAGTAGAATCTACAACAGAAGCTGCTGTTAAAAAGGAATAATTACTAGAGCATATAAAATATTGCATGATAACTACAAGAATCAATCAGAGGAGGTTATAAAGAATTGGGAAGAGAGACTGGATGAGCAATTCACAAAGAAAAAAATGGGTGGATATATGTATGTCTCCCAACTATGCAAGGAAGTATATAAGAGTTAGGATCTTTGCTTGGAAGTGTTTACATATATATTTTTATACCCCCAAGAAGACTCCAAAGAATTTTTCCTCAGGTAGACAGCAAATCTTGGAAGTGTGACAAAAAAGAAAGAGGTAACTGGGAACATATTTTCTTGGAGTATAACGAGTTGGCAGACATTAAAGATTCCCTGCAAACTACTCTGTCAGAAATCCTGAGTGAGCAAATTGGTGTAACTGTGGAAATGATCTTTTTGAGTTATGATAAAGAATCGGAATTGCCTAGACATAATAATGTCTTGCTGAGTCTAATTATAGCGGCTGGCAAAAAAATAATTATTAGAAAATGGAAATCAAAGTCTAAATCAACTGTTCTAGAAGTACTGAATATAATAATAGGGATAAAACAACTGAAATTGGGACCTTTAGAAAAGGGTAGGAGCAAATTACATACAAAAAATGGGAATTGTGAGAACAATACATGCAGAAGAGGAATGATGTCTAAAAGAAATCAGGATTGAATGAGTTATGTAATGTCTGACTGACATGATTGGGTAGATTATAAGTGATGCATAATGTTTGCAATTAAAATTATCTCAATATGGTTTCCGATGTATAATATTTGCACCTACAAATATGTCAGTATAGTTTTTCATTTATATAAATGTATGATGGCCTATGTCATATGTGATAATTTAATATAGATGTTTCTTGCTTTAAGAAAGAAAAAAGAACGGTATATGCATACATGCACAGACACACACACACACACACACACACACACACACACACACACACACACACACACACACACACACACACACAGAGGCATAGAGGTGCAGCTTTGTGCCCATTGCCATTCCCCAGTCTGGTACTCCCCTGAACTTTAAGCAGAGGATCAGGCAATGCTTTCCTGAACCACAAGCCTTGTAAACTATAGATATGAACATAAGAACCTAAGTAAATGCAACATAAATAATGAATGGACACCAAGTCTTAGTTCTGGGTATATAGTAATCTCATAAAGGCAGTGTGAATGAGATAAGACCACTAAGCACATAGACAGATACCATATAAGTTATAACTGTGGCCTCGGTAATACTATGCTAAATAGGTTCTTTGGTGCTTGCTAAGCATGCGGCCCAGAAGATCAATAATGAGTTCTAAAACACGTGTGATTAAATGACTGGCTCAGGGTCACACAGTGTGCAAATGGCTGAGGGTGTCAAATCCTGGACCACAGGAAGCAACTTGTTTACAGCTCATAGCTTTAATTCTCAGCACTGTTAGACATTTACATTATTATGGCACTAATTATAATCCACAGCAGAAGAGGTGTGACTCCTCTTTAATAGAGCAAATATTAAATATTATTATATTATATTATATTATAATAAATATTAGTAGACAAATATTAAACTACATCACTGTCAGTTTGATCTCAGTTGTAATGAAACTTAACAAAATCAGTGCAGCAGTGGTTAGAATGTCTGCATCACAGTGCTTGTTTTTTCTGCTTATTTTAATATGAGGGTGCCTCTTATGTGGAGTTTGTGTGTCCTTCCAGTGTCTGCTCTGTTTTTTACCAAGTGATCTGCTTTCCTTCTGCATTCCAAAGCCATGCAGGCAGGTGAGTTGCAATCCTTGAGATTAGCTGTATATGTATTAGTGCACATTTGTGTATGTGTTTGTGCATGCGTGTGTGATCTATGGCCCAGACTTAGTTGCCTGCCTTAACTGCACTGACTGCTGCATGTGCTACAGCTCCCCCATTTATGGCCCTAAATGGGATAAAGCAGCTATTAAAAATACATGAATACTGAAGAGGAGAACATTTTATGATGCTAAGAAATGTGTGACATACAGCACCTAAAAAGCATGAATTTCCAACGGGAATGACATGCTAAATTTAATAAGAATTCATTGTCTGGGTAGTTGGTCATTAGCTCAGAATACAGCACAGGATGTTGCCTTTTCAGACTTGTAACAACATATGGCACAGTCCACACAGAAATTTGCATTATAGTTTTGGCAAGCATACAGCAGGTACTAAGGTAATAGCATTTGTAAAACACGCTGGTTAAAGGATGCAGAACTTTATACAGGATGTAGCCAGTAGAATACAGTAGTACTCACTAGTGAGTTTGTATATTTCAGTGTCTTTGCAAGTGCAGAATATCTGGAAGAAAAAGCTTGAATTTTTCGTGTTGCCAAAAAATCACACAACTGGATTGATAAAAAACAGGTATTCTATTCAAGATACTGACAATGTAACTGCACCAGTACAAGACTAAAAATAAATGGCACACCTCTCCAGGATTATTTTTTGTGTTGTGTGCCCAGAGTGTGAGGACAGCAATCAAGTCCCCCATGACTCCGAAATGCACTAAGTGGGTAGTCAGAAAATGATTAAATATAAATAGTACAAAGAAAAAGAATGAAAGGCACACCACGACAATCGAAGCAAACCTCCAAAATTCAAAAAGTTTTATTCACCAGTAAGCGCTTTCACGTCTCATATGACGCTTCTTCAGACTTTAAAATCAAATACACTGCAAGTGCTTAGTCTACTCATCTGTAAGAACCAATGACATTAATAAACTAATTAACATCAAAATATACTGAAATCCGAAACTACACTTAATCATGTGAATCAACTTGCTCAGAAAACTTTATACATTTATAAAAAACATATAAAAAAGACATATATAAAAAAGAACATATGTATATATATATATGTGTTTCTAAGTAACACAATATAGATACCTTTTTTAAAAAACCTATTAAAAACTAAATAAATATTGCAGGCCATTAATGTCTAAGGGGTCTATCCTTGAGAAATGGTTTCAAGGAGACCCTATCATTTCTCAAGGATAGACCCCTTAGACATTAATGGCCTGCAATATTTATTTAGTTTTTAATAGGTTTTTTAAAAAAGGTATCTATATTGTGTTACTTAGAAACACATACATATACATATGTTCTTTTTTATATATGTCTTTTTTATATGTTTTTTATAAATGTATAAAGTTTTCTGAGCAAGTTGATTCACATGATTAAGTGTAGTTTCGGATTTCAGTATATTTTGATGTTAATTAGTTTATTAATGTCATTGGTTCTTACAGATGAGTAGACTATTTAAGCACTTACAGTGTATTTGATTTTAAAGTCTGAAGAAGCGTCATATGAGACGTGAAAGCGCTTACTGGTGAATAAAACTTCTTGAATTTTGGAGGTTTGCTTCGATTGTCGTGGTGTGCCTTTCATTCTTTTTCTCTGGATATTCGTTTTTGTGTGAAGGCACTTCACCCCTACAGAGTATTCCTTTTTTGAATAAATAGTACAAAGACTGAATAAAAGTAAAGGCTGAATGCACACAATTTATATCTACAGTTATGTTTCATATGTCAGGTGCCCACATCCAAATGGTAATGCTAGATGATAGATATTAGAGCCTATTACTGTTTAAAGTTTGACAGGTCTGTTAATAAACAATACGATGTATACATTAGGCAATGCTACTAAGAAGGAGATTGCAGTCTTTAACTTGGAAAGTTGGGTTTAACAGTATGACTGTAAAATAGGCTGTTGTAAATCAGTAGATGAAAAAGGGTCACAGCTGCTTTGGTTAAGCTGAGGGGAGAGCCTTCTTAGTCCCCAGCATCATTGCTTTTGTATTATCATTCTCCGGCTGCACAGAACTGGGGCCTAGTAACATTTTTCTAGAAATCAGACTTTTTTCTTTTCTTTTTTCTTTTCTTTTCTTTCTGAGGTTATGCAAACTTGGATTGAAAATATAAAATTTATGTGATGGGGGTACAGAAGGGACGCTTCGTTCCTCCATTTCTACTTCAGAAGTAGTTATAAAAAAGGTTTTGTTTTTTAATTTTTAGTAATTTATGATCAGCCTTGTGACTATGATCTAACAGAGGACATAGAAAGCCAAAAAAGAGACTTGGAGAAACTAGAGGAACTTGTAAAATAATGTACCTAGAAAGCAGAAATTTAGGAAAGAAAGCTGTAACAGCAGTATAGCACCATCGTTAGTGTACAATTTAACATTACTCTTCATCTTTGCACACAGCTGATAAGGCCTCAAATGGAGAACTGTATACAATTCCAGAGACCTCATCAGCATAATGTCATAGATGAGACGGAGTCAGTTCAGTGATGGTTATTAAAACTAGTATGTGATGTCCATTAGAAGCTTTATGGTTGAGAATTAGAAGAATTTAACTTGTATAGTCTTTAGGAAACAAGGCAGATAGAGAATGAAATAAATTTTTAAAAACCCCACCCAATGAGACCCCATGTTTTTACATCATATAGGTCATGAAACAAACATTTTTACATTCATAGGGCTTATAATCTAGCTGGTAAACCAACTAATGCAGCAGTCTTCATATGTTTATTGCACTACTTTCATTGTATTATAATTGGAGGCATTTTCATTTTCCCGTTTTTAAGTACTGGTAGTTAAAAAATAGAACATAAGGAATCTGAAAGTGTTTTTCTGGCTTATAGAGTACAGTTGTTAGAGGAAAGAGGATATGATCAAACCTGACACTGCTAGTTCCTTAGACATAAAGATAACGTTGGATAATACTGCTTTAAAATTTGTGTACCTTTCGGGCAATCAGGCTCTTCAATTATGGCCTCCAACTCAGTAAGAAACGTCTCCTCAATGGGTTGTAAGCTGTAGTCAGAGAAGGAAATCTACAACAAAAAAAAAAATAAAACAAAACACTAAAATGGAGGAAGAATACTATGCACTTGAAATTCAGATATTCTAATAAACATGATCAGTGATCATTCCATATACATTTAATGTATACTGTTTGCATAGAAAATCCACTGAACATACTTACATGAGTTCTTATTACCCTTGTCCTGGGAAGGTCACTGAAATTGTTGGTAGCTTTAAAATTTATAAAACATTTAATTGTCTTATTATATTATGTACCAGATTATACATAATCATGTTTAATATTTGATGCCAGCTATACAGTAGCCAAAAATCATAATATTAATACATATTATCCAGCCTGTTTATTTATTGTATTAAAATGAAAGTTAAAATTGTACATTTTCAATATAGATGTTGCGATATTTTATTTTTCCTTTCTCTGGATCAAGGTTTTACTTTGAAGAAATCTGAAGTGAGCCCAGTCACAGTCAATCAGTTTATCAACCAGTATCAATATCAATCAGACAATTAATAACAGACATTGACATGCTGTAGGCCATGAAATTCACACTAAGATAGGATTTCTGTATTAATGGGTTATCAGCTAAATTAATGCAGCTATTTTTTTTCCTCATTAAAAATGTTACTGCTGGTTATGCCAATGAGTGTTCAGTTAGTATGGGAGAATTTAAATAACAGGAGTTTATAAAGATGAAATCAATTCTGGTTGGTTTTGTTGTTCTTTTATGACTGGATGATGGATTGCTTTCCTTTGAGCTACCCTTTTACCGTGTTGAGTTACAAATGGATGAAAAAACAGCTCATGGTATCCAGCTACCTGGTACTGACCTTCCTGACCAGTGTTTTGGAAAGGAAATCATTGCCTGTGAGACATACAAGAGTGTGTCATCAGTGATACCCATGTTTTGTGAAAATTTCCCTTTTCTTTATCTTTGTACAGCCAGTTGAACTCAAAAAGTTGTCTGTCAAGTTATAATTCCACAATTCACAGATGAAGCTTTCCTATGATTAGATATTATGCAGGTGGATTTTTAACTAGCTAACGCTTTCTTCCAATCCTGCCTAAATTTATGATCACTTACATAGTGTTAAAATTATTCAAAGTCTAAAATTAAGCAAAAGAGAAAATGACCCATATGTATCATGTACAAAAAATTCTCTTACAAGGCAGCTTGACATATTTACTTTACTTCAGCTGTTATCATTTCAGTAAGCACTCGTGTGAACAAGAGGATTATCCAAAAGTACGTATATAGTACGTTTATGTGTCAGTTAAGATAACAAGCATGTCTGAAGCAGTTGAATGAGATGACCATATATACCAAGGGAAAGAACACCTTTTTTATCAATACAGAACTGTTATGCACATATTCATATGGTGAGCAATATTATAAGATGCTTATATTTTTTAATGTTAAAAGCACAGCACTGTTCATTTAAGAAGGATAGACTGAAGTGCCTATGCTATGGTACTGGTTTTGTTGGAAGGCAGAAATCTTTAGGATTTTTTGGCAGTGTATAAAAACAGGAAAAGTGAGCAACAACCAGTCAATCATAGAAAAAAATATTCACCCAACAGTAAAAGAGTTACTGCTTTATTTAGGTGTGGTAACAGAAAAAATACAAATGTATAATGTAATTAATGTTAATTTTATATCAGATGTAAGTAGTACCACTTGGAGTCTCAGTATTAATACTAATTAACTTGCTTCAATTTTATATAATCATAACACAGAAATCTGCAATGACAGGATAATGGATAGAATGCTAATAGACTTTATCATTCCAAGAATAAAGCCCTCCATAAAAGCAGGTCTCAAAGCTGACTATTTAGCACTTCTGTATGAAGATCCCCCTTAATTATGGTGACCCAGAATCTGTAGCAAGCTTGGCAAGCTGCTAAGGGTCAAATCTTGGGCAACCAGCAGCCTGTTCATCTATACAGTGGGGAATAGTACAGGATCTGTGTGTGCTCTCTGTTGGAGTCCATGGAGCCCTGTTCACATGTGTGCATGTTGTTGGGATTGGTAGGAATACCATCTATGGGTGATGGTTCCACTAGCTGCCAGTGGCCTCAGGCTGAGGAGTAGATGGCCAGCCTGAGACTGAGACTGACAACAGGCAGTGGTAACAGCTGATGGTCAGCTGTTGTGTAGACCCCAGATACATAAATAAAAGTTGGTCTCATGAAAAGGGGTCAGTATGGCAATATTTTGTATTTTCAACTACAGACTCTTGGGTACATGTCCAAGTACTCTGGGCTCCTCTTTCACTGATTAAACTTTTGTGTGTTGTAATGGCATGTTATAGGTCCTTTAATTTACAATATAGTAAATCATACTAGAAATCAGCAAAAGGAAGAAGAATTTGAAGCTAAACTTTTAGAAGACCTGAGAACTGTATGCAGTTGTAATTGGAATCAGGATAATCAGTATCAGAACCTCATCTCAGGGCGCAGGTCCTTACAATTACTCATTCCACTGCTATGAATTTGAAACTACCATGTATTCTACCAGTTAGCTCATAATGGATCACTTCAGTCATTTTTGGCCTTATTGCTAGTATATATGGGATATGCAGGAGCCTGGCATGTGACACATGAAATACCCTTTACTACAGGTTTAGGGAACAAGTTTTGTGATGATTATTGAAAGACTGACACCCTTTTACCTCCAGTCATTCTGCATACTCTCTTGCTTCGTACCTGGGGTCTTCCAAGCACCAGTTTCTTTAAGAATGTATATTTTTAATTTTGTCACTTGTCCTCCAACTCTTAAGTTTGTGCCCTGCAACTATGTACTCTTGCCAGTCTTCCACTTGATTGAAGACCACTAGCTGGATTTGAAAATCCCATTTACTGTTGCCAGCATGCTAACTGTCATTGTCTTTTCAAATTATCTGTGGTATGATCCCAGCTATTCTCATTAAGGGTAATATATAATTATTGACCGTAGGATGGGTTAATTCAAGCACCAAAAAGGAAACTGGATAGGCTTAAAATGGTCTGCAAAGGCAGCTAGTCTAGTACTTACCTATGAAACTATGAAATTAAAACATGTTACAGTCAATGCAGCTCACTGGTTCTATGATCTACACCCATTTACCCACCTATTATTTCTGGTCAGAGTGCTGCCTGGCAATCAGAGCTTATCAGGCAAAATATTTGTGCACACAAACTTACAGACAAACATTTACTGCACTTAACAATTAATAACATCTCTTTTACAGTGCCTTCCTTAGAAACTTCACTTTAACTCAGTTATCCTACTGGTGGCCGAAGCTTGACCTCTTGAACTTCAACTGTCTGAGCTTCATCTTGCCAGTAATTGGTTTTCCTTCATATGTAATCACTGTCGGCAAGTTGTACAAGATGTCATCAGAGTTGGTATATATATATATATATATATATATATATATATATATATATATGTTTGGGGAGTGGGGGGTCTTTGCCCCCCCCCCCACCAAAACACTTAAAAAAAAAGTGTTTTTCATTAAGATGTTTTTGGCAAATGCTGTCCGGGATTCCAATCATTGGTGCATTCACTTTTGTCCTTTTTCACTTTTTGCCCTTTAAAACATATTTTCTATATTTTTGTTACCCTTGTAGTACAGGAACAACACTAGCAAGACATTAATCTGCTACAGTTGTCATGGGTTTATAGCCACAATAATCCCACCCCCAAATTAGATCCTTGGATGGGAAACAGAAACTTTACTCCTATACTACTAATGGACAGAGGCAACTCCTAAATGCTTTACCCCATACATGGGTCTTCAAATTATCGATGGTATGATCCCAGTTACTCTCATTAGGGGTAATATGTAATTATTCACCATGGCATAGGTAAGGCCAGTATAAAAGCAAATGGGATACGTTATTTCAAGCAAAAAGGGAAATTGGCTAGGCTTAAAAGTACTTGTCTATGAACCTATAAATACACAAAACAAAGCAGTAACACTGTCAAACTATTCATTTTAAATATCAGTTTGTAGTGCCTTTTAAAATTCCACATGCATGTTAACAAATGGAATCAACATTTCTCCTTCTAAAAAACTGAAGACTTCCAAATATTTGCTGAGTAACTGTCATCTAGCTTTGGTTTTATAACCTGAGCACTAATCCAGACCATCTTTTTTCGGAGAAGGTTCCCCTGCACCCTAGTGGCAGGAGTGTGCAGTTAGAACTTGTCTGATTGAAGACTGCTGGAATGGGGCTCAGTTTTTAGCTTTTTATTGGTTAATTGGTTAATTTCTTTAAATCAGTTTGTTCATTTGCTACTGTTATATATAAAAAAAACACTTTATGCATCGCCGCTTAGCTAGGGTTAAACTATTAAACTATTCTCGGAGCCTGCTCTTTACATTTTCCCTTAAAACTAGCCAGTTTTTTAGTTTTGGCACTCAAATCTGTTTCTTTGTTCTCAGCACTTGTTCAGTACTTGTTGTAAGCACTAAATAAGCTACACATTACTACAACATTCAACTTTCCTCACTTGTCTAGAGGAAAACAGTTTTAGCACTTAATAAATAAGCACCTATCCAGGCATGTCTAAGGGTCAGCTCCCGGTGTTTTCTTCTGTCTACCTGATGAATCTGGGCATCTTGGGGCAATGCAGCAATTGCCTCATGTACAAAGACAACCCTCTCCTCCTACCACCAAACACTACAACTTGTGAGAGATGCACTTATATAGCCAAACTGGAAGCAAAGCTCTCTTCACCCAAAACTGGACTAGACAGTCAAGAGGAGAAGGTAAACACTTGCACCTCACCACACTCATCACATAGTCCCTCAAAACCTACACCACCAAAACAGACATATAGAAACACAAAACACACACCTACATTCATGGAGGCTCTCAATAAAAATCTACTCAAGGAACAGAGACCTTCAAAACAGAAACGCAAGCAACCTCCACCCCCCAAAACAGCTCAAATGACACACAGCCCACAAACTCAGGGTGCCACTCAACCACAGCCCATAAAGCATAACAACGTACCCAGCACTCTAGTCATAGGTGACTCTATAGTCAGGCACACTAATGTTCCACTCACCAGGCTAAACAAGGAGAAAGTAACTGTCAACTGCCTGTCAGGTGCCAGGATCCACCATATAATGCATGCACTCAGGTCACTCCACAAGTACAAATATGACTGTCATTGTCCATGTTGCTGTGAATGACTTGAGATGTACCTCCCTGGACTCCATGAAAAGAGACATGGAGGAACTCTCTGATTTTGCAGCCCAGGCAGGTATGACCCTAGCCCTGAGTAGTATCCTGCCATCACCCAGAATGATACCACAGTACAAGGACAAAATGATTGACTTCAACAATTGGCTAAGCTTCTGATGTCATTCTAAGGGGATCCAGTACCTGTCTGCCTGGCATGACATGATCAACAAACCATGATGCTTTTCCAGAGATGGCCTGCACCTGTCGCTCTTGGGATTCTGGATACTGGCTAAGGCTCTTGCCACCCCTATAGCACCTTTTTTAGGCAAGGTTCAAATGACAAATTCACCACCGTAACAGGTACAAGCAAGCAAAATCTGAGGGTAATGCTACTCAATGCTAGAAGTCTAAACCTCAAAATGCATTCACTCGAGGCACTCCTTAAAATGGAGAACATCGATATCTGTGCAGTGACAGAGACCTGGTTCAAGGCTCCAGAGAGCACCCCTGAATTACCAGGCTATAATTCTTACCACACCTTTCGGCCACCTAACCCAGACCAAAACACTAAAGGTGGAGGCGTGTCCATATTCATTAAGGATTTCCACACCTCCAGGCTAGTTACTCAGCATAATGCATCTGAGATTATCCATGTGCAACTAAATCTGGGCTAGACAGCAATCCAAACTGTAACTTGCTACAGATCCTCAACCATGCCCCAGGATTCCCACTCCTCATTTCTTGATACACTGGAAAATATTAGGGAACAACCCAACACCCTCATAATGGGTGATTTCAACTACCTCACCATTAACTGGGAAAACTACTCATGTACCAACTCTTTTGCTCAACGTTTTCTGGAATTCATAATTTCCAATGCCTTGGATCAACTTATCCACACCCCCACCAGGGGCAGCAATATCCTAGACCTGGTCATTACCAACATGGGTGACTGGTGTTCCATACCAGAGGTCAATTTCTTGTTGGTCAGATCCGACCACAAGCTAATCACCCTAGACATCCACATCCTGCCCCCACCCCCCTTTAGGGAAACCACACCACCATAAAAAATTTCTCCAAAGCCAACTTCACGCTTCTTAAGACAGAAGTGGCAAACTTCACGACACCCATGTAGATGGACAATAGAGATATGACTGCTGAATCCTACACAAATGCACTTTATAAGCACTTACACGAGTGCATGGATTGTGCTATCCCTAACAGAACCAAGATGCTATCCTCCAAAAAAAAGGAAGCCAATCTGGTGGTCCCCTGCCATAAACAAACTCTACAACAGAAGAAAGAAACTGTTGCAAAAAAGAGTAAAATCCCATGATTGGAGGAACTCCCTGGTCAGCCTCAGTAAGAAGCTGAGATCCTTCATAAAATCCTCCAAAGCTAGTTATGAAGACAAAATCGCCACTGATTCTAAAGAAAACCACAAAGCATTCTATAGCTATGTCAAGAATCTCAATGGCAACACTCAGATCTACTCTGAGTTACAGTACAATGGCACTAAATATACAGAACCAACTGATATTGCCAATATCCTGGCAGATAGGTTCAGTGCTAACTTTACCCCTCTCTCACCCCCTAAAGGGCCCATCTCTATACTGGAATAATGCAAGGTTCCTGTAATCATGGCTGCACAGGTAAAAGCCACACTTTCCAAAACCAAGAACACAGCATCCATGGGACCTGACAACATCCCAGGCTGTGTTCTACATGAACTACAGAATGAACTGGCGCCCCACCTAAGCACCATTTTCAATCATAGCATCACCTCAGGCTTTGTGCCCACTGAATGGTGCACAGTGACAGTTATCCCACTCCACAAAGGGGGCGCCACCATGGACTCCGGGAACTACTGCCCCATTAGCCTAACGAGCCTGGTCTGCAAGGCCATGAACATATCATCATGAAACTTATAAAACAAAGACATTGGTAATCTCCAAACTCTGGACCCCACCCAGTTCGTGTTTGTAAAAGGCAGATCATGTCTCTTAAACCTGACAGACTTATTTGAAGCAGTCACCAAAGCTGTAGACAAGGGTAAGGTGGTTCACACAGCCTATCTAGATCTCCCCAAGGCGTTCAACATGACCCCCCACTCTGGAATTAAAGATAAACTCACTAAACTGGTATTAATCCCTATGTTACAAGATGGGTTCCCAACTGGCTCTCTGACAGAACCCACATTGTGAAATTAGCAGACTCCAAATCTAACTTCAGACCAGTGACAAGTGCAGTAACACAGGGTTCAGTCCTGGGTCCTCTCCTGTTTGGTATTGACTTTTCTGAAGTACAGGCTAACACAGAAGGTCTTTGGCTAATGAAGTTCGCAGATGACTGCAAATTAGGAGTCATAATCGATACTCCTAATGATGTGGACATCCTACAAAAGGGCCTCACTGAGACAGATGCCTGGTGTCAAAGCCATGGCCTCAAGCTCAATCCCAAAAAGTGCATTGTAATCTCCTTTGGTAAAATCTCTGTACCCATGAGCTATCACATAGGTGTCTACTTAACACCGAAAGTGTGATAAGAGACCTTGGGACACAGGTGGACAGTAGTCTCTCCCTTGATAATCACATCGCGACAGTAGTCAGGAAATCCTTCTATGTGGCACACCTCATCACAAAAGGTTTCTCTTCCAGGAAAAAATACATCATTGTTCCCCTCTACTCGTCACTTATTAGACCCATTATAGAGTACAACGCCCCTTTTGGTATGTACCTCACAAGACATCTACAACAACTGGAAAGGCAGCAGAAATACCTCACAAAGAGGATTACCAGCCTCAAATAGCTGCCCTGTGCAGACCGTCTCAAAAAACTCCAGCTTTACTCCCTCACATAGAGGCAATCTTTGCCTAACATACAAAGCTATGTCAAACCCAGAGCTGTTGGACATGCTCCACTTAAAGAAATCTCAATCCCTCCGAGCTACACACTCTAGGGACCTAAACATTGTCACTACAATAAACAGAACATGCTGGAGGGATAGATACCTGTCCCAGAGACTTCCCATACTCTGGAACAAACTACCTAGTTATATCAAACAAAGCTTCTCATTAGCAATCTTGAAGAAAAATCTTGATGATTGGATGGGAAATAGGAAATTCACCCTGGGGATCACCTCTGGGGCTTTGCTCAACAGGAGCAAAGGAAAATAATTTTCTTGGGTGGTGAAAGCCAGGGTACCTTTTTGGCTAGGCTTATACAGGCCCTAGGGCCAATAGCCTAGTACCTACCTATGAACCTATGAACCTATACTGTATAATATTGCCAACTATAGGTGATCACACTAGGTAGTGAGGAATAGTCACTGTTCTTAATCTATTCAAGAATCCTCCAGTGACTTTTCCTTCCTGTTTGGTGCATCTGTTTTCGTTTGTATTGTGTGAAACACCTAGCACTTTACTCAGCTCTTGTTTCCTGATATGTATTTCTGATGACAAACATAGACTGGTCGTTTATTTTGCAGTTTCATTTTCATTGTCACAGGTATAAGTCACAGCATCTTTAGAAAAAATTACCTGCCACATTTCTACAAAAGGGCAAATGAGACACATCCTTATATAAGTCATGCTATAGTATAGTTTACGCGGGATCAATAAACTGAGTTATATTGTTAGTCAGCAGGGATTGCTAGTAGATTCTAGACAGACTTTAGTCCCCATGAAAGTGCATTTTATCACAAATAATCACATTTGCTAAGACAACTGTAAATACCTAAATAGCCATGCAAGCAGTCATGTACCATTTAAGGAATTCAAAGTTCACTGCTTATTGATGGCATGATACAGTTGATTTTTTCAAGTAGCTCATAAGGAAATTATTTTCCATTGAATGGTTTGCTTGAGCCGTAGAGCTATATTGTTTTATTGTTTTAACAAATTTGGTGACCTGGCCTTTGTTGTTTTATTTTATTTTCCAGTGGAAGTCTGGGGCTAGTGGTGCTAAGAATATGGTGCAACTTTACTTAATGTCTCTTGTACTGTCATTGGTGAGGGCCAACATTCTGAAGATAGCATGTCAGAAGCATAAAATGGAAAAAAGAAATAACTACAAAGAATACTAAACAGTAAAGGGGCAGAAAGGACTGAATATGCAAAGCTTGGAAATGTGTTAATATATGTATAACTGTGTCTGTGTGTGTGTGTGTGTATGTGTGCGCACAGGTGCGTATGCGTGTGTGTCTGCACACACACACACACACACACACACACACACACACACACACACACACACACACACACACAAAACTGAGTAAACTGAGTTGCATTTATTTGTCCACACAACTTGCCCTACACTTTGCCTCCACATTTGTTTTGTGCAGTCCTAGTGTGCTGTGTTTTTCATGGTCTGTCATGCATACCATAGTCACCCATGTAATTTATTATCCCTTATGAGACAGGAAGATCCAGTACACTCCTTGTCTCTGCTGACATTGCAGCTGATAGCTGTGTATTTCGGTTTATGTTAAATGCATTTATCACTGCCTACATTGTGAACTCTGTTTTTGTGATTTAGGCAGTGCTGTTACTTCTGCTCAGGTGTATCATTCTGGTAGTGCCCACTGACAGCATCCATCCTTTGCTGCTTTATTCACTATGCAGTTTCTGCATTCATTTAGTAACAATTCAGTCTTCTTTAAAATTACAACTGCATTACCCATCTACCTCTTATAATACCTGCAGTACAGCACAACAGCAGTAGATGTACAAACATAGGAGGGGGTGGAGGAACACAGCACTGTGACATTCTCATTCATTGAGTTCAAGTCTTTTAATCAGAATTAGGGTTGTGTGCTCAGGGAAACTGATGCTAATGCACATGCAATTCACATCATCACTCTGCAGCCCTGTGGT
Organism: Protopterus annectens; assembly: GCF_019279795.1. Taxonomy (NCBI): domain Eukaryota; kingdom Metazoa; phylum Chordata; order Ceratodontiformes; family Protopteridae; genus Protopterus; species Protopterus annectens. Next base: position 66,162,517 of record NC_056744.1, on the reverse strand, counting down.
GAGACCTCAGAAAGGGTAATGTGTACAGTGCTGGCAACCCTTAAAAGGGAAAGATGTTTGATAGGAAAAGCAGACCATAAGACTGATATAAGCGTCATATAGGGAATGAAATGGAAGAAGAATGGAGAATGACTTCATAAGCTTCTGCAACTGTCACTGCTGCATAGTGAACCATGATATAGGTATACAAAACTGAGATGACAGGATGCAATGTGTTTCAACTAAAGAGACAGGAGATAGCCACTAAATCTGAGTAATGACTTCTTTTTAGAAACAAACTAAATAATAAACTAAATTAAAAGTGGTTTATTTTCACAAGTACTGCCCTGAGGCCCCCCTCATTCATGGCCTAAAGTGTAAAACAATATTATAAGATAATCAGATGCAGATTAGATTTAGTACACTCTTGCATCACACCAGAGATTTAAACGGTAAATTCAAAACACAGTTTTTCATGCCGCTATTACTATAAAGTATTGGTATAATTCCCCCATTTTCGATACTGGTGCACACTCATGCAGACTTATGCACACAACTACATACTTTTTATACATTGCTATTTTACTTCATCCACTTTTTTTGTAATTTTGAGTGTTTTTTCTACTGATTTTCATTGTATAAACATTTTTGGGGGGTTGTAAACATGAAAACTGTCATGACAGGTATTTTTTTTCAACGCAAAGCACTGACATTTTTTCTGAGCTGTAAATAACTTAGTTTTTATGCACGCTAATTCATATGAATGGATGTTTATTAGACAGTAGTACGCAGATATATATATATATATATATATATATATATATATATATATATATATATATATAGTATTCTAATTAGATAATGTTTATGGTTAGATAGATATGTGTTTTTCTAGTAGCTTTTTTACTTATCTACCTATGTATATGAGTTTAGTTCTCGTCACAAACCTGATGAAGGCTTAATTGCATTAGTTAGCCAAAAGCAATTTTAATTAAAAGTCATTTTTTATATGTATGTTAAACTTTCCTTAATATCTGATCTTGGAATGAGGGTTGCAAATATATAGGTAGTGTTTCCTTAATTAGGATTTAGTTTGATCTAATCAGTAGTAGTATGTGGGGGGTGGGTACTTGCTGTTCTAAAATGCACTTTTATAGTCCTGTTTATATTGTTTGCCTGGAATAGGCTGGTTTAAAATTAAACAATACATATATTTTCACACCTACTTCTAAGTGTATAAAAACTGATATGTTTAACATTGTAACGTTTTTCTGATTTTGTGTTACTGAGGATCGCTTGCCTGTGACAAATAAAAGCTTGTTGATTTGGAATACTACCTGGGTTTCATGATTTTTGGAATTTACTGTGATTGAGCTCATGAATGAAGTTTTAAGACCACTAGTTTTTCTGTTTTTTTTTTGTTAAATATATACATATAGTACACAATTAAGTTGAAGTAGTACAAGTCATCTTCTGATGATTGCAAAAAGCAAAGTCTGAGAAGCTTTCACATAAAAGATGAAAGGTGATGGTGAATCTTATACTCTTGCAGCATCGGGCCTCACAACACCCCTGGGTGGGTGTTATTTCTATTACTGCTTGCTTAAAGCAGAGACCAGGAGTTGTTTTTCTTTGATGAGGGTGTCTGGGAGGTCACACTAACCTTTGCTGTGTAGATCTGGAAGTAAACTGGCTGAGTACCCATCCGCACATAGTAAGAGATTACATCAGTGATGAAGGGATCTGGTTGACCTGGTCTGTTGGTTGCAGACATCTATTGGAAAAGAAAAAGAAAACAAAAAATTATGTATGAAGTAACATCACTGGCAAAGCATGAGAATTGTAAAAATATCAGTGTGTTAGACTTAGTTTAATCATGTAAATACATTTTTACTAGGACACTACTAGTTATATTTTTATTAATTAATGCTACCTATTAAATGTACAAAATGCAACACACTGTTCCAGTGCGGAGATGTACGATCACAGCAAGAATTAGAAGTCATTTATCTAAATCTACACTCAGTGAACATGACTAACGTTTGATCTATGCACTGCCCAAATAACAGTATTAATGATGCCCAGTGCGTTCACATTCAATTGATTTATAAGTTGAAGAAGTCACACTCCATACTCATCCAGTTTGTCTGCTGTCTTCTATATTCTAATTCTTATATGCTCTTCCCACATCTGTTTTTCTTTGTTATTGACTGAGTTAATTTGCAGAATCAGGATGAGCAATGTCTTTTTCACAATTCACTGACATTTTGACATGATGCTGTCATTTGAGATTACAAGAGAATTTCTGAACTGAAGTTTCCTGATGGCTAAATATGTGGTTTGAAACTAGTTACCTCAACTTTAGTATCTATTATGTTGGAGATATGTGCTGCATGACAATATGTAATATTGTAAGCTGCACTCTGATTTGACACAAGCCACAATAAATGCTGAACCACTCAATGTATACATTCACATTTCAGTCCTTTTAATTTTTTGTACACCCACTGGGACAGTGGGTTACAATTACTTTTATATTCTTCTAATGAAAAAAAAAGGTTGGGATTAATTCTTTCGCCCAGTTATCTTACTGCAAACTTCAATAATACTGTAACATGAAACAAAAATATATTCATTTATCTAATTTAACTAAGCAGCCTCCTAACAATGGGATGTTGTTCTTAATTACACCACAAGTAATCTGGATTATGTAAGTAGATACAGATGCCACAGATCTGGTGTGGGGAGGGGCTATACATTTTTACAGTACAAAATACAAATGAAATATTTATAAATACAAAGAATAAAATATTATTTATTAATTAAAATAAAAAAAATATTATAGTAAGCATTTTCATCCTCCCGTGACTTAAACAGGCTGTGACATAAACCCAACAAATTACACATTTAAAGGGCTACTCCTGACATGTGAATAATCATGTGATTTTAACATAGCGCTGCAAGACTCTCCTCTTCAAAAATCCTTTAAAAGTTTCAGCATCATTTATGCTTTAACAATGACAGACATTTGATTTTACTTTCTCAATAATCTAATACCTCTTATAGGGCTTCATTTCCATGCAATGAATATATATTTTCTAAAATGGCAAATTTTGAACTCATTCTGTTTGCATACTATATTATGTTTATATAATGCATTTGTTTCATCATTAACTTTAATGACATATATATGCTCATCAATTCTTTTTGAGAGTTTTCTTGAGATTCTACCAGTATAAAATAACATGCATTTTTTAGTACGAGCCACATTAATAACATTTTGTGTTTTGCATTAAAAACAAGAGAAATATAATATTGCCCAACTCTTCTACTGGGCTTTTTCTCCAGAATAATCCATTGATAACCTGGATTCTGTAAGCACAAATGTGTGCTAGAGGGCCTGAATTAAGAATCAAATGCACTGCTGTTTTTTTAACACCTTTATTGAATTATTACTTGTGACATAGGCAAATTTATATTTATACAAAAGTAATCAAATTGTATTAACAAATTATTAAAATATTACACTTTACATATACTGCTACATATCATGTATCCTAAGCAACAATACATAAATTATTCAATTCCTGACTCTTTTTTAAACAAAAAACATCTTTATTAAACCATCACTTACAACATAAGCAATCATACATTTATATAAATGAAAACAAAACACACCAACACAATCCTATTTGGAAGCATTTTACATCACAAACCATACTGACACACTCCCAGTTGCAAACAATATAAGTCCATTTTCTCAGTTTTTATATTATCTTTTGTTTAGTCTCTTCCCACGTATCCTTAGCTGCTACATGAGAATCATTTTTAATCCACACTCCTAAATATTTCATTTTATCATGTCCCCCTAAATATGGACATTGCTGAACCAATTTGTGTGTGGGTACATAATTTACAGCTACTGCCTTTGTTTTAGTTTCATTAATTTTACATCCCAAAAAAGATTTGAAACCGTCTCAAAATGTTATTCCCAAATGTACCACTGTAACCTTGAGTTCTATGGCAAGCTTGGCTGTCAGACTGTCCATAGACAGACTATGTAATGAGCTGGTATATAGTTGTTCATTCATTTGTTTTCCTGTTTTTATTTGTATAACAAAAGAAGGTAAGAGGAAGGAGTATCATGGATACATTTAGAATGTATGAGTGAAAAAGGGGCTTCCATCAGACATGCCTCTCAACTGTCCAAAATGTCTCACAATGTCCAGATTTTTGCCTCGTATTTCATGGTGTGATCCTCATAAGATCTGTGGTTTTCTGGACAATTATTGTTTGTTACTAAATAATGACAGATATTTGAGATTCAGACATCATATCCTTAGGAACTGCATGCTACTCCAATACTTGTTATTCTCTGATTTTGGACCTTTGGTCCTTCTCTGATTTTGGACCTTTGGTCCTCCTCTGTTTTTGGCATTGTCCAGAATTTGCGTGCTGAGAATTTGAGAGGTATGCCAATAGGCAACATTTCAATAGATAAATATGCATTAAAAATTACGATTTTTTTTAATATTAATTAATTCATTAATTCTATGATTACCTGCTTAATTCAGTGGGGGAGCTGAAGCTTAGCTTAGCAAAAATAATAATTTTAAGTGTAATATAGTATAAGACATATAAAATAATATTCATATGACTATACAAAACACCAAATGAAATGTGTAAACTATTTATGATTAATTTTAAATTTTATTATTTTAATCTATGTGATCTAAAAGATTTACCAGAATTGTCACTTTTGTATATGTTTTCCAGTTCATTATAGATTCATAGGTTCATACGTTACTAGCCAGTATTAAAGGCCATTTGAAGAACACTGATGCCATGAAATATGGGTTAAAAGTTTGATTAGTTAACAAGTTATCTAGACCGTTTTTGAAATTAATCATATTATTTGAAAGTCTAATAGTGGACATCAATCTATTCCACATTTTTGGGATAATAGTAATATTAAATGGCAATAATTAATACCTAATAGTAATAGCAAGACATAAGTAACTGATGCCAAAATCATAGACTGAAACTAAATGCCAAAAAATGCATTATTGCATCATTTGGGAAGGTATTTACTCCAGGGAACTACCACATTGACAATATACCCCTAAAATTTGACACAGTTCTTCTGGATTTTGGAACTTATGTGGACAGTGTCTTAACTTCTGGAAAACATGTGTCCATTGTTATAAGAATGTAATTCTATATTGCACAGCTTATAAGCAAATTGCTTATGTCTAGATCAAGGGATGTCATTGCCCCCTTTTACACAGCCCTCACTAGGTAAGGTCAATGAATATAATGCTGCCTTTGGCATGTACCTGTTCAGACACATGAAATAAGTGGAATGCCCACAGAGATACCTTAATAAAAGGATACAAGACTAAACAATCTTACATGGACCAATTCAAAGCCCTGTCACTATACACAGTAACCTACAGACTGCTAAGAGGTGATCTATGTCTGGCATATAAGGCATCCTCTGACTCAATTCTGATGGATTTACTGCACATCAGCAAGTCTAGTGGAATCAGAAATACTTGGTTTAGGGATCTAAACCTCTTCTGCAACATCAGCAGAACAGTTTGGAGGTACAGGTATATCATGCAGAGGAAACAGCTGCTCTGGAACAGGTTCCGCATCTACTTAAAGTTCATTCTTGTCCATGTTAAACTGCAAATTGGATCTATGGAAACAGAAAATGTACCCCAGGACTGCTCCCTGTACTGCTAACAGACAGAGGCAGTGCCTAAACGCTTTATCCCATGCATCTCATTAGGGATACTATATCATTATCAGCTATGTGATGGGTAATGCCAATCTCTAACCCAATGGGATGGGGTAATTAGAGCAGAAAAAGGGAAACTGGCTAGGCTGAAAGTGGCCTGGAAGAGCAGCAAGCCACATACTTACCTACGAGTGTATAGACCCACTCCCCTTAGAAGAATGGTGCTTGGGTATAATAAACTGATGTGTCTGTGTTTAAATCTCAAAGTATTATTGCTTATGGTTAAATGAAGCATTAACTGTAAAAAATCATCATTGAATGCATAGATTGCTGACATTACTTTTACTCTAAATCATGTGTCATGGAATAAGTACAAATTTAATTTCCTACATCTCTCAGGGCAATCCAAGTCTCTAACACATGGAATACACTTGGTAAACTGGCTTTTTATGGACTCTAACCAACGCAATTGTCTGTCTGCATAAATGCAAAAGGTGTTATTGGACTCAGTCAAAGAGTGTATGTGAGACAAATAAAGTCAAATCAGACGACATTCATCCCAGACAGATAAAGATTTTAGCATTATACACAACGCATAGCCTTACTTTTGACAGAGGTAATGTGCTGATCAAAGGCACGATTATTATAGATAATAATGCCTAAATCTTTCAATTCCAACTACTTCCAAAAGTATACTATTAAGAAATATTGACTGCAAAGCATGACTTTGACTAAAGAACTGATAGACTTTACATATGAGAGAACTAAATGAAAGACCAAATTCATTAGCCCGCTTACTGAAGTCAGGTAACACTTTTTAATGCTACTTAAATTGTCACTTAATTGTATTAAACAATACCTTGCAATCAGCAGCATATTTATTCACCCAAAATGATTATTTTTAAAGTGTTGTAGAAAAATAATAATTTAAATAAAAAAGGTGTTTAATACCAATCCTTAAGGGAGACCTTGAAAGATCTCTTGATAGAAACACATTTTGAGCAATCAGGGAGCCTTGCAGGATCCAGTTAGTGAGGAATGGATTACATCTATACTAAGACATAACTTTTAAAATAGAAGAATTATAAAAGGTGTGGAAAGCTTTGGTAAGGTGCAAGTAAACTCCTCCAATAATTAGTCCAATATCCATGGCATACTAAGTTGATCATAAAACTTCATTAAAGTTAACTTACCTACAGTAAAGCCATGCTGCAAAAGGTCATGTGGAATACTAATAAAGGTAGGGTGAGTAATAGGGTGAGTAATAGTTAAGGCAGGATCAGTCAATGTTTAGTCATACATCTCTCAAAGCATATGCATATGATTGATCTGTAGTTATTAATATCAAATTTATTCACCTTTTTCAAAATCAGAATAACAGTATCATTTCCACATAGAATGAAAAGAACCCTTCCTCCATAAACCATTAAAAATAATAATCAACACATTTACCAGCTCAGATGAGATGCTACCAGTTAAAATACTGGGAATGTTATTGGGCCCCACTGAGGTCTTGTTACAGGTTCCATTTAAGGCATTATATATATATATATATATATATATATATATATATATATATATATATATATATATATGATTCCTTGAAAGAGTAGGGCAAGTTGCATTGTGAGTCAAGGCAGGAACCAAAACGTTAAATCTGTCTCTGCAAGAAGTATACACTCTGGTAACAAAATCAGAATTAAATAATGTAGCTATTTGATTTGGATCAGTAATACATCTGGGTTGATAATTAAAAATGGAAATTTGACTGATGGTATTTAAACAAGATTCAAAATATTTATAATAAAACTTAATATTACTATGATCATCACCTAATTTGAGTTCATAAACAAAATCACAGTGCAGTACAGACTTGAATTATTAGCCGATTTTATTTAAATTTCTTTTATTTCTTTTATGGGAGTGTTTCTTGCAGTATCAGATATTACTTCAGTCTTTCTTTTAAGTTTAAGTTAGCAGAGTGAGATTCAGAAGGTGGCACTTTACTCCAGTTAGTTGAAGAAACAGTTTGTTTTAGTGATTGAAAATTAGTAATACTGAAATCAAACTACTTAAAAGTGCTTGATTTCATACTGATGTTCACATTCCCCATCAGTGGTAAATATTTAACATTTTAAATTAAGTTATGAAAGTTAGTTGCAATAAGGTCCAAGATGTTGTTCTCTCTAACAAGTTCAGTAACCAGTTGCTTGAATCTATTCAGTAACAAAATGTTAATGAATATGGATTCTCTTCCACACTTGGAGATATAAGCTGTTCAGCTGATATGGGGATAATTTAGATCACCTAATGAAATGACCCTATTATATGACATAATATATTCAAGAAATGATAAACAGTCATCATACAAAGCACTGTCTAAACATGGGAAACTATATGTAGGTATTTGTCTAATGTTATTATTATTATTTATACGTCTATCCTTAATATCCACAGCCACGGTTTCCAAGTTCTTATTTATAACAATAAGTTCTAAAACTATAGAATATTTAATTAATAATAATGCTCTTCCCCAATTCCTTCTGTCGCGCATTCATATTTTATGAACCCTGGGAGTACAAGGGAAGAAGTATCACAGGATTCAGTAACAGCAACATCCGATAAATTTTCACTAGAAATTACTCCAAGTAATTCATTGATTTTTTTAAACATATCTTGACCATTACATAGATGGAAACTCAAAGAATTAAAATTGTCCGTTGTTACATATTGCAATGCTTGCTTTGGTGATAGGCCTTAAAAAGGATTTAGGATTGTGTAGGATATAAGGTAAAAACTTTTAGCTCCTAAAAAGCTAAAATGTAAAAGTTTCTTAGACAGTAATCTACAGTCTGACATAAATTCTTCCCAGAATGTCAACAGTTCAACCCTGTAGGTAGTACAGACTTGCCTTAATCAGTTTTTAAATTTTAATGCTTTAGTATAGCGATATTCATCTGAGTCTGTTTAGCTATTGAAAAAAAAAAAACCTGAACGGCTAAATACCAAATGTGAAACATCGAAAGGTAAAATTAGCGAACAACTACTTCAATGAAAATAAATTCATAGAATGGTCACAGTCAGCCAACATCACGAACACAACCAACCAAGATGAGGGGCTGCATCTCCCACACCCCCAACTATATATACCAACTCTGTGATCACACTACAGTGGGGAACAGGGCAAATTTAAAAGGTTTCTCTTCACTTACCTTATGCATCGCATTACTTCCTGACTGTTGGCCAGCTATGGCCATTTGATGAATTTATTTTTATAGAAGTAGTTGTTCACTAATTTCATCTTTCGATGTTTAATGTTTGGTGTTTGCCATTCGTGGTTTTTTGTTTTCGACAACCGAACAAGGACCCTAATCATCCCATCTAAAGGACTGTAGTATTTCAATAAGTATGACATGTACTTGGTTTATTTACAAAATTTGCAAAATGTTTAGTATTACATTAATAATTTGATTAAGAGTGGTTAGTCGAAATGCATTAGTGCTATACTGAAGGATAATGTGAGTATAACTAGATTCATTTTCAAAAAACCTGTATAGTAATTCTAGGCATTGGTTAATCTATGTCATAGCAATGAAAATACTGTGACCCTAAAGTTAGCTAAGTCACTTAGCATTCTTATGAAGGGCTTAAACAAAGAATCAGATAATATGAGAATATTATCACATTTAGGGCCTTTGTAATCCACTGACATTAAATCTTGGTTTTCACAAAATCATTTCAGTGTGACCGTCAGATGATATAAAACAATCTTTAATTGGTTGTTCAATTGTCAAAGTATTTAAAAATTCTTGGGGCAGGTTATCGTGTCCTCCCAATGCCCTTCTTTTAACATTCTTATCACAACTCTCTTTCTCTTGTTAATGCAGTTTTTTATCTGTTACTTTGGTATATGTAGCCTTAGAAACAGATCTTGAAGTCATAATGTTAGCATCATATTCCCTCAATGATTTATCCAACAAATTATACAGGCATTACCATTGTCACTGAATATATGCTGATTATGAAATCAAGTATTTTGTTATCACCAAGTTTCACTTTGTTAGCAATGATGATTTTTAGTAGTTACATCTACAGTAACGTCTTCATGAGTGGTAGCTGCTACAATGCTTGCATCAGTAGAATGGTTGAAGATCTTGAAGGTAGTAAGTGAAGAGTTAAGTGAATTATGTGTAATGACATCACTACTAGGCTCTACTTCCACATCATAGGTCAAGGGTGGTAGAATAGTCTGATCTACATGTGAAATAAGATCATGATGTGCTTTACCAGGCATTATAACATAATATCTCTTTAATATTTTATATTTTCAAACACACTTGCTATATTAGATGCTTTCCAGGGATGTGTAAAACACTTTAAAACAATATCTAATAATCCCTGCAATAAAGGAGCTATGGACTATGGTAGGATACCTCTGAGATAGCAGCCCTAAATAGCACCCTTGCAGGTTCAAATGTGAGAATTTCTCTATTCATTAACCATTACTTTCACAATATTAAGATATACTTAATTAAGTGTTGCAATTTTCCCCTTTTAAGAATGATTAATAAACATTTTCAAATTTGATTCCCCAAACCATTTGAAATATCCAAACTTTCATAAAAACACAACTAATAATCTCTTTAATCCATTTCTACATTTGGTAGATTTCGTAGCTTTAAAGCGGACCATAGAAACAGTGATAACTCAAATGTTATCCATAAGTATATGTATAACCCCCCCCCCCATTTATTTGTCCACAGAATCACTGGAAGCACCAGACTGTATAAAACACAGTTTTATTTAATAATGCATGTAAAACAAATATTTGTCCACTTGTTTTTGCAGTCCAAAATGGAAATAAAACAGTATCTTTCATTACTTTCCATCTACTATTTACAATGCACACAGCCCCTCCATGAAGCAAGCTGTGCTCTAGAAATCCCAGGTAGAGGCCTCATCCAGGCCCTGGCTCTAACTTTCTAGTCCAGGTGGTTCTTCTAAGTACACACATTTATTTTGTAATCCACATAAAAAAATATTTTCTCACGTGGCATTGGACTCTATAATAAAAACAAAATAAAATAATATATTTCCATACTTTCCAATAACTGTTTACAATTCATACAGTTGCTCTACTAAGCAAGTTTTAGGTCCAGGTCATAGTCCTCAACTGGACCCTAATTTTGCCTCTACTGCCCAGAGAATTTTTCCAAGTACACTCCTGAAGTTAGTCTCAACTAAGCTGTCGCACTCCACACCTCAAAGGTCTTCTTTTAGGTAAGTTCCTGCTTACATTTCTTAACCTCCATGTGACTTTCTGTCCTGTTGACATAAACTACATATTTTGCATAACCTAAACTTGCATTCACTGCCTAGTTAACTGGCTAAACATAATTTTCCTTACTAACACTGTAGGAACTTTTCATTTCCAAAGCACATTTAAAATTAAATACATCTTTTTCATACTCTCTGTGTCAAAATGTATATCTATCTATTTTATACAGATAGCCTGGCTTGTACCTGCGCAGTCCTAACAAAGATAAATGCTTTAAATTGAAGTTTTGCACTTTTATAAGATATTTAAGAGTATGGCTGCTGTTTTCACAAATCATTCATAGGTTCACAGGTATGTACTAGTTTAGCTGCCCCTGCAGGCCATTTTTAACCTACCAATTTCCCTTGTTGTGCTTGAAATGACCTGTCCCATTTGGTTATAGATTGGCCTTACCCATCCCATGGTCGATAACTATATATTACCCGCAATGACAATAACTGGGTCATACTATTTACAATTTGAGGGGACCCATGCATGAGGCAAATCATTTAGGAGCATTAGTATTAAGCGACAGTCCTGTAGTAAATCTTCTGTTTCCCATCCATATATCTAAGTTGTACTTGAGTATGAATATTATTTATAGCTTTTCTGCTCTTTATAATTGGAAAGCGCCCCACTTTTCACTGACCTTGCTGTTGGTTTCTCTGCATTGTAGTCATTTTATGTGTGTGTTTCTAGCTAATTTGGTTGATTGTCCAGTTTAAATTCACTTTGGGCTAACTCTTGTGTGGCTTTACATTAAGAGGGCCTTTCTAGTGAGACTAGAAGTTGGGCTGGTTTGTCTGAGCTGGGGATCACAAAGGAATACTGTAAGTGAGAGCACCTGATTGGTCAGAGAGCTATTTGCTTTGTTTAGTCAAGTTTCTCTGCCTCTATAAATCTGGCATGTTTGCATAGTTCTTCACTCATTTCTACAGACCTAATAAACACTTTGTTTGTATCCTAAGGGCATTGCCCCAGTGTGTGACAGGACCCCTTGTATCTAAGGACACTGGCTAACCTTGAAACATTAAAGAATTATTCTAGGGCAAACATCCTACTGCCTATTGATATCCAGGCAAAATTTCAAGCCCCCACCCAAAATCCTGAGAACACTGCTACCAATACAGACACATTCCCAGAAGCCCTGCATAGAGACAGCTCTATCTACCTGGATTAAGCACAAGATCAACTAAAAAAAAAACAAGCTGCCCCAGTGGAATTTCAGCATCAACAGGTTGTATAACAAAAGGAGGAATTAATGGCAAAAATTAAGAGATGCAATGCTCAGAAAGCTAAAAAAATACCTCATCAACCTAAAAAAGTAACTCAGGGGGATAATTAAGTCCTCTAAAGACAAATTTATGGCAAAATTACCCTCTCTTCCTAAGACAATCACAAAATGTTCTTCAGCTATGCCCATAACCTTAAAGGCATGTACCAAATTAATTGTAAATGGTGCCACTTATATGGAGCCAGAATGTATAGCAAACGCCCTGGCTGACAATTTTACTCCCATCCTCCCCACCAGATGCCCCTCAGGAAATACCCACATCTATGACTCCTGAAATTATCATTAAACAGCAGATGCTCATGGTGCTCTGAAAGGCTAAGAACACTGAATGGTCCTAATAATATCCCAGGATGTCTCCTTAATAGTATGAAACTTGAACTATCAGAATCACTAGAAACACTATTTAGCCACAGCCTCCAAACAGGCTTTGTGCAAAATGAATAGAGGATTGCAACAGTTATCCCACTACTCAAAGGAGGGCCATCCATGGACCCTGGGAATTATCTACTCATAATCCTGACAAGCCTGATATGCAAAGTTGTGGAGTGTATAATTGTGGATATCCTAAATAAAAACATAGGAGACCAACAAACACTGGACCCAAATCAGTTTGGATTTGTCAAGGGCAGGTCTTGCCTACTCAACCTGATGGACTTGGTCAAGACATTTGATGCAATACTCCAATTGGGCATTGTAGAAAAGCTCACTAAACTAGGTATAAACCCACTGAATCACTCTCTGGATAAATTGCTGTCTTACAGACAGGACCCAAGAAGTCAGAATAGTAGAGTTTCCCTTAACAAAAAGACTGGTTACTAGTGGGGTGCCTCAGGGCTCAGTGCAGCTGCTGCTCCTGTTTGGCATCTACGTCTCTGTGGTCAGGACTAACATCAAGGGCCTCAAAGTTTACAGATGGCTGCAAACTGAATGCAGTCACTGAATCCCCCCAAGACACAAATATCCTCCAAGAAGGCCTGACACAGACTAATAACTCCTGGCAGAGTCATGGCCTAAACCTCAATGCCAAAAAGTGGATTAAGGTATCTTTCAGAAAGATGGCCATCCAAGCAGGCTACTACATTGACAATACACCCCTAAGAGTAGATTCAGGGATTTGGGAGCAGATGTAGACAATGACTTGGCATTTGACCACCATGTGTCTACTGTAGTGAGGAAATCATTCTAGGTTGCACAACTTATTAGCAGGGGTATGTCATTTAGATCCAAACATGTCAATGTTCCATTGTACACTGCTCTCATAAGACCAATCTTTGAGTGCAATGCACTTTACTGGGGATACCTGTATAGGCATATGCAGGAACTGGAGTGTCCTCAGAGATTCCTGACAAAAAGAATACATGGTACAGAAAATAATTCCTTTGCAGATCACCTCAAACGCATGTACTTATATTTGGTCTCCTACAGGCTGCTGAGAGGTAATATATGCCAGACCTACAAAGCATCCAATGCTCCAGTAGTAATGGGCGTGTTGCACATCCATAAAACAAATAATATTAGGAGCGCCATATCCAGGGACCTAAACCTTGTCTGCACATAAATAGAACATGCTGGTGGAACAGGTCTGTGTCTCAGAGGCTCTTCCTTCTCTTGTACAGGGTTTCCATCCATGTGAAGGAGAGTTCATCCCTGCAGTTATTCAAGCAAAACTTTGATTAGTGGGATGGGGAACCATTAAAATATCTGGTTAGTCACCTATATCTCTATTAGAGATAGGAAGCAAATTTTACTGGAAAGCATGGCTAGGATTAAAAAAGGCCCTTTGGATCAATAGCCTAGTATTCTACTATGATACTATTATGATAATACTTTGTACAGTGAATGATAATTAATATTGCAAATAAAAAAATCTACACACTAATTGGAAAGAGTAATCAACATGCGTGCTGTAAATCCAGCACTACTCAAAGGAGCAAGTCTGAACAGCTGTAAATTACTACCAAATCATTAACTCCAGTACAAGGCTAGGTAATAATAAAAGCAAAGAAAGCCTCCTAGACTGGACCCTAATAAACAACGACAATACATTATATCAAGCAGGTGTCCTACCAGACAACATCAGTGACCACCAGCCCACCTTCCTACTAAAACTAAAATCTCACACCAACTCCGAACCTCCAACCTGGACCATTAGAAACAAAAGAAACTTTGACATAACAAAATTCAAACTTGAACTACAATGCCAAAATTGGAATCTTCTAAAGACCTTCCCATTAGACGAAGCAGTTGAGCTAATTAACATTAACTTCCTAAACATCTTAAACACCCATGCCCCTCCTCACCAAGCAAGCAAAAAATTAAAATAGGCCCCTGGATCACAAGTACCACTAAAACCATGATAGCCCACAGAAACAGAGCATGGCATCAGTGGAGAGCCAGTAAAACCATAGCAACCAAACAAGAATTCCAAAAACTCAGCAACAAAACAAAAAAACAAATTCTACTAGACAGCAGGAACTATTTACTCAATTTGCAAAATAGACACCAAAACAACCCCCAAAAACTCTGGGCAGGACTAAATACATTACTCCACTCCGGCAGATCAAGTACCCCAACACCAGCCACTGTAAAGGATAGTACTGACATTCCAGAAGCCTTTAATAGATTTTTCATAGAAACCATTTCAAAACTTGTTCATCAACAACCCACAACAACTACTACCAGCAACTCCAAGCCTGCTACCAATATCAGTTCCACCTTTCAATTCAAACCCATTCCCACAGATTATATAAAAAGATTATTAGGTAAACTCAAACCAACTATCCTAGCTGCCAAAATTCCAGCCAAATACCTTCAAATAGCTGCCAATGAGATAGCCTATCCAATATCAATACTCCTGAACAGATCAATAATAGAAAGCAAGATTCCAACAGTCTGGAAAATAGCATATGTCACCCCACTACACAAAGATGGGACCTGTACAGATCTTACCAACTATCACCCTAATGCCATATTATCCCCACTTGCCAAAATATTAGAAAAATGTATTCATCAGCAACTTATGCAATACCTACTTAAAAAACAACTTCTCACTCCTACCCAACACGGATTTAGACCAGCCCACAGTACAACAACTAACATCAGCCATATTTCTAGACCTATCAAAAGCCTTTGACATGGTCAACCATCCCAAACTTCTGGAGTCCCTCTCTGACCATGGACTAGCCATTAACTCACTAGCCTGGTTTCAAAATTACCTAATAGGTAGACAGCAAACAGCCAGGTGGGATAACAAACTGCTTCTCCCTATTACAACTGGAGTCCCACAAGGATCAATTTTAGGCCCACTATTATTTTCCATATTCATTATTGATCTCAACGGAATCACTTAAGAGGCAACGGTCATACAATATGCTGATGAGTCAACACTAGTCTGCTCAGCCACCAACCCCCTCACACTCCTTTTCACTACCCAACAAGTCTTCAAAACCACTGAAGCTTGGTTTCTCAGTAAAAACCTGTTACTGAACCCCAAAAAGACCAAATTATTAATTTTCAAAGCAAATCCAACTTAGACACGGATTCTTTCAGTGTTACGTCTAGTGATGGTACCATTATCTCCTCAGATTCCCACACAAAACTACTGGGAGTTACAACTGACAATAAACTGAAGTTTGACCTACACATAAATCAAACCATCAAAAACATTCACAGAAAACTAGGCAGCCTGTACAAAAATAAAACATACCTAAATCAACAGACTAAAATCACCATGGCTCAAACTCTGCTAATATCCACACTTCCATATGCCGCCCCCGTCTTCACAAAAATATCCAAAACAGAAATTACAAAACTAGACACATGTTACAATCAAGTTGATAGATTTGCCACGAATGCTCCCTACCATTCCCATCATTGCCACACACTATACCAACTAAATTGGCTGGAACTCCAAAATCTCATTACATTCCACCAGCTAGTTTTCGCAAAAAAACTCCTACTATATCCAGACAAAATATCAACACTATCTAATTTACTTAAAATACATGAAAACCCAAGACAATTACGCTCTAGTGACAGGACCTTAATTAAGATCACCAGATCCAACAACTCATCAGGAGACTCTCTATTTCCTAACTACATAGGCAGAATCTGGAACTCACTGCCCCCTGATATTACCTCAGCAAACTCTGTCATTAAGTTTAAACAACTACTAAAGGAACACCTTCTTATCAATAGGCAATGCCCATGCCTTCCCCCAGGCTGACCCTCTACACTTGCTTTTTAGCTCAGGACTTCTCTATCAATCTCTACATACTAATTTACTGCATGTACTACAATTCTTTATATGCAGACCTCATCTACTAGCAGTTCTACTGTACTCTTGAAAACTCTATTGGCAAATCATACATACTCTCAAAATTTCAAGCAGAAATCACTGGTCATACAACTAACGTGTCCTTATACTACAATTAGCAGCTAAAATATTTCTTCTCTATGTACCTCTAAAATGAGCAGCCAAAACATTTTTTCTCTATGTACTTCTAAAATGTTATGTTACGTACTTTGTCTCTGTACATGTGAATTGACACTATATATGTATAAATGCCTTTATATGCCTTTGTATTTTTACAAACAGTGGAGCTTTTCTCCCTGGGCCTCCGCTGAAAATGGACATTTATCCTGTCAAATTCTCCTGGTCAACAAATGTAAAATAAATAAATAAATAAATAAATAAATAAATAAATAAAATTATTAGAGAAAACAAGCATAACTATCAACAGGAAGCTCCCTTGCCCACCTTACTCATCTGTGCTAACCCTAACCTTAACTCTACCCTTGCCACTAACACTAACCCTACACATTACATTGCATTACTAAAGCTCCTTTCCCTAACAATACCAGTCCACAGATGTCACTTCATCTTGGTTTTGTAGCTGGAGTTTACTGATATAATTTTTTTTGCAGTAGAAGAGAAGTATTCAATAGTTTGTGACTCACTCGTACTGATAGTTCACTGTTTTATAATTCTCTCTTTTTTATTCTAGCATTTGTCATTCTTTTTGAGTTTTCAGTTTTTCATGACAGAACCATATATACACAAGTGAGTGTGTGTGCTCTCACACACACACACACACACACACACACACACACACACACACACACACACACACACACACACACACACACACACACACACAAATATTCATAAGCTTTTGCTCTTATTTCATATAGTGCTTCCAGTTATTCCACTTCTTTTTTTTCCAAAATGTTTTTATTAATTTTATAACACAATAACTTAACAGTATAATAACAAGAAAAAACAAATAAACTATATACGTCTATAACAACTAACAAAGCAATATACATATGAGAACACTTAATATTTCTCTAACAGATTAGACAATTTTGTCCAAGCAATTAAATGATGAGTTGTGTTGTTTGTCCTTGCTTTTACAGTAGCAATAAAATTCTTACAAATGTATTTCACAAGATGAATAACTCAACTTTAAAGACAGAAGTCGATTGGGATTTCCAATTTTTAGTAACAATTTTCCATGCTATAGAGAGGATGGACCATAGTAAAAATGTTTGTTTTTTAGGAATGGCTTCAGGAACAGGAACACTGAAAAGGGGGTTCATATTAAAACACCGAATGCTGAAAACAGTGAACAGTGTTTCATCGACACATATTCAGTGAAAGCTGAAAATGTCAAAACCACAGAACAGCGATTTCTTTCCTAGGGAAAGAAATCACTGTTCCAACCCCAAAAAAAAAAAAAAAAAAAAAAAACATTAAACACTTCCAAACACATACCCTAACCTTAATTATACCCCCAAAAACCAGTAAACAACTAAATACACATATGTATGTAACCCAACCATACATCTAACAAAAAAAAAAAAAAACAGTAAACATTTTAAAACATATGCACTTACCTTAACCCGCATCCTAACCCTAAGGTCAGTAACTCTCGCACATTTACATAAACAGTTCCAAACACATACACACTTACCTTAACCCTAATCCTACCCCTCAAAACAAAGGTAAACAGCTGAAAACACATACACATGTAACTCAACCATACATCTAATGCAAAATAAAAAACAGTAAACACTTTCATACATATGCACTTACCTTAACCCGCACCCTAACCCTAAGGTCAGTAACTGTTACACAATTACGCTTGGGAGCTATACTGGACAAGGGATCACACTACACTTCAGGCTAAGCAACAAAGTGGTCAAGCGACTTCTTTCCCAGGGAAAGAATTCACTGAACAGCTGCTTCGCTGTTTTGCCTGTTCGCCCTACATGTGTTGACGAAAAAGCATTCGACAAAATGCATTTTCGTCATTCTAATAGGAACCCCTGAAAAGGATAAGGGAGTCAGAAATTTATTTATTTATTTATTTATTTGACATTTGTTTACTGGGAGTGTCCGATTGAACAGCTGGTGTCCATTTTTAGTGGAGGCTGGGGAGATAAGCTCCAATAAATACAATAGTTACAGCATTTAGAGATAATAGTAACAGGTTACAGAGATTATGAATGTAGAATCAATTAACATCATACTACAGAGGTATAATAATTCTGAAAGGAGATATTAGAATAGCAGTACTACTACTGTTTAGTGAGGGGTTAAGGTGGCTCATTGCAGTTGCACAGTCGGTTGGTGAGAAGGTGTGTTTTCAGTAATCTTTTGAAAGTGGGTGTTTTAGTTTGTAGTCTAATGTCAGGAGGAACAATATTCCAGGTGTTAGCAATTTCATTAGTGAAGAGGGATTCCCCTGAACTATTTTTACATGGAACTTTTCTATTAGGGCTTTATTGGTGGAGCGTATATGTCTATTTGAAGTATAGAAGTTTAGTAGCCCAGATAGGGCAGGGTTTTTTCTGGATAGTATAGAATTTGGTGTGCTAGGCTGGTTTGATGGAAGCATAATATGTTAGGTAGCTCAAGCCAATGTAAAGTAAGAAGGGATTGACAGTGGTGGGAATGAGATTTGGCAATGGTAGCAAATCTGGCAATTTTGTGGTAACATAGACAGTTTGTTGAGGTCGGTCTTACTTAGATTTGTTAGTACTGGACATGCATAAAGTAAGGTAGCTAAAAGGTGGGTTCTGGCTATAGCAGTTCTAGATTTGGAAGTAAGGTACTTTTTCCATCAGTATAAGGTCCCAAGCTTTTTCTGCACTTTGGAGATAGATAGGGATATATATTTGCTGAATCATAGTTGTTGGTCAATTATAAATCCTAGTAATTGGCCTCTGGGACTGGAGAGATGGGGGGGGGGGTCCTGTTTGCTGAGAATATAGTGAAGGTGGATTGGTCGGTAGTCTTTAATGGGTGGAATAGTATAAGTTGGGTTTTGCTTGGGTTCAGTATCAGTTGTGAATTATATAACCAATTTTCTATCTATGTGAAAGATTCCTGGGCTTTTTGTTGGAGATGTTGGAGATTAGATTCAGAGCAGATTAGGATTGTTTTATCAGTGTATTGAACTATTTCGGATTTTGTGGTTGTTAAGTGAAGTTGGTTTGTAAAAATATTGAAGAGAAGGGGCCAAGAATGAAACCCTTGGTAATGCCTAGTGATACTGAGAGTGGTGGGGATAGGGAATCATGCCATTTAACTGACTGAAGTTGATTATTTAGATAACTTTTGAACCAGAGGAGGGTGGGGTTGTCCATGTTAAGGTCAGAGAGGTGGGATAAATGTTTATTATGGGATACTGTAACAAATGCTTTGGATAGATCTAGGAAGATGGCAGGGACTAGTCTGCCTTGATTTCTGTTTGTATTTATGGTGTTGCTGAAGTTTATTAGGGCAGTGGTGGTGCTGTGTGATGGTCGAAATCCATGTTGAGTTTGGGATAATAGGTTATTGGTAAGAAGGTGGGTAAGGAGTTGGTAGTGGACACATCTTTCAAGAATCTTTCATAGGGGTGACAGGATTGTGATAGGTCTATAGTTAGAGAGGTCGGTAGAGGGGCCACCTTTGTGGAGAGGGATGATATAGGATATTTTCCAAAAAGATGGAATAGTGTGTTCAGTGATGGAAATTTCGACAGATTGAAGGATATTGTTCACAGCTGCCCAAAACTTCTGTGAGTTGAAACTGTGTTTCATTTGTAGAGAAAGGCAGTGGTTTTGTTTATCAATTCTATTTTTTTTGCCTTGTTGCAAAGTTCACAGAAGGTTTGCCTAGTTGTGGGGGTTTTGAGGTGGTATCAGATATTCCAGGCTTTATCCCCTTCTTTTAATAGAGATCTTGTGGATTTTTGTAGCCAGGGGGCTGGATTACATTGAATCCTAACTGTTCAAAGTGGGGTTAGGTGGTTTAGGATGTTTAGAAATGTGGAGTTGAAGTATTCAACTGCCTGGTTTAGTGGAAGAATTTTAATGGGGGTCCAGTTGCATGCATATAAGGCATCCAGGAATTGGTAAATGGGGAAGTTTTTTTGGGTGTGGGTGTGAAGTAGAGAAGGAGAGTTATTAGTTTTGAGTTTTTGTCAAAGAAAGAAAGTTGGGTTGATGGAGTTCCAATAAATTTTGATGTCACCTAACAAGATAGTTTCTTGGGGGAGGGAGTGGGAAGCCCAATGGAGTACTGACTCTAGGGTGGATAGGTTGTTGCCTGTCATTCCAATTATGCAGTAGCCATTTCATAGAGCTTTACAAAGATATTTAAAGTCTAAACAAAATGGAGAAATTATTTTGCAATTAACAACAATATGTATCCAGTCAGCATCGGGGTGTTCACATTTCCAGCATTTCTTTTCATCTTTCTTGTACATTATTGCTAGTCTATGTGGAGTGAAAATACATTTATGTAAAAGTTTCCATGTGTTCACATGCCAGAACAGGGAAGATGTGGATTCCTTCACCGAATGTAAACATTTTTTTTTATCTTTTTCTGAGAATACTTGTCTATAACTTAATTTGACTAATTCCAAAAAGAAACATCTGTTTTGCCAAAATCATTTCTGAGAATTTTATAAATAACAGATATGTATGAGGTATTCTTGGGTGAACTATTAATAATTGTTGAGATAAAATCCAACATTTTCAAGTTACTCTTATTGTATGCCTCTAATGAGGGTAAGAGCTTAGAATGTATAAAATCCTTACAAGTTTGGATGTCCACCCAGTTGCAATTTTGCAAACTATATCTGCTGATCAAATAGTCTGCAAAACTTATTTTATTAGCTGAGAGAAACTGATTCCAATATAATAGGTCACCCTTCATGAATTCTAACATTTTCTGAGTATCAAAATATATCAAACATTCATTTGTGTAAGCAATAGGAAACATAATTATTAATACATTCTTAATTAATTGATTAGAAAACATAAATATTTTAAACAGCAGCAATATTTGGTTTATAAGAGGTGTGAGAACAAGTTTTGACCTTTCACTTTGAATGTATATTTTTAAAATCCATGTAAAGATGCCTGTATGTATTTCACCATATGGCTCAAGAAATGTCCTATTACTATTAAGAAGTAAGGTTTCATGTATTGATTTCCAATATGATATATAAAAAGGGGTTCACTACTTATGACCGAAAGTTCATATGACCGAAGCCCATTTGAATGAGACCAAATGACGAAAAGTTAATTTGACCGAAAACCCATATGACCAAAAACTCATTTGACCAAAAAACAGCACTGGCAGGTATATGCCCTGTTCCCCACTGTAGTGCGACCCTGGAGTTAGAATATATTGTTAGGGGAGGTGTGGTGGGCACAGCCACCCACATTGGGTGGTGTGCGGGGCGAAGCTCCCCACCTAGTTTGATCAGATATTTTGTGGTTTGATTTGATATTATTTAGTGAAACTGAACTTTGTGGGGGGCTTCACAGCCCACACTCCCCAATATGGAGGGCTGTGCCCCCCCACCCCCCTAACAATATATTCTAACTCCAGGGTCGCACTACAGTGGGGAACAGGGCATATACCTGCCAGTGCTGTTTTTCGGTCAAATTAATTTTCGGTCAAATGAACTTTTGGTCATTTGGTCTCAGTCAAATGGGCTTTGGTCATATGAACTTTCGATCATATGTAGTGAACCCATAAAAAGTATTATTCACCACTATGTTAACAAATGCAGACTTTAAATAAAAATCAATATTTGGAAACCATGTACCTCCTTCATCCCAGCTTGTGGTGTACCACAGAAGAGAAATTCTTGTTTTTCTGGGGATACCAAAGGAAGTTAAGCAATAAGTTATAAATTTTCTGTTTAATTTTGACAGGTGGGCAAATCATTAGAGCTTGGCCAATGAATAGGATTTTAGGTAACAGTATTATTTTGATTAAAGTTAGTCATTTTTCAAATGTGAGTAAGAGTCTATTCCAACTGTCTATTAGACTAGTAATTGAGTTTCTAAGTTGTTGGTAATTAGATGTGAGTGATTTTTTAGAATTATATTCAACAATGATACCTATATATTTAATATGTGTGCCTTCCCAGTTTATGTCTCTTTTTGATCTAAGTTTCATAGTAACATTTTTATTCACTAGAAGTGCCTGAGTTTTGTTGGGATTGAATTTTAGACCAGAGATGTTTGCAAAGAAGTCTAGATTATGTAATAGGTGATCTACTGAATTTTCAATATCATTAGAAGTTATTAGCAGGTCATCAGTAAACAATTGTTTCTTGGTAGATAATTTGTCTGACACTTTATATCCTTTAATGCTGCCATTATTTCTAACAATTTGCAAGAGGCTCAATAGCCAGGGCAAAGAGTAATGGGGAGAGGGGGTACCCTGTTTAGTACCTCTTAATATTTCGAATGGGCTAGATAGATAAGATCCAATCTTTACATAGGCTATGGACTTTTCATATAGTTTTTTAATTAATTCTATAAAGTTTGGGGAGAAATTGTATTTTTGCAGAGCTTTAAACAGATATGGCCAACTTAGGGAGTTGAAAGCTTTATCTATATCAAGCCTTAAAATAGAAAGTTCATTTCCTTCTTATTTGCTAAGTCTATTAAGGACAGTAATCTAATTACATTGTCTTGTAGCTTTCTGCTTTTGATAAACCTGGTTAGATCTTCATGAATTAATATTGAAAAATATGATTTAATCTGTCTGCTAAGACAGACATAAATATCTTGTAGTCAGTGTTAAGCAAAGAGATTGGCCTGTATGCTTTGCAAAGGTTGAGCTCTTTATTTGGTTTTAAGATGGAAGAGATGATAGAATATTTCCATGAGGGAGGGATGTTTGCTGTAGTTTTAACTTCTTGGAATCCACTAAATAAGATTTCCAAGGTGTGATCAGGTAAGAGTTTGTAAAATTCTGGAATTAGACCATCCAACCCTGGCACCTTTTTTGTCTTAAGATTTTTTTATTTGTTCCTTTAATTCTTTAAAAGAAAAGGGCTTATCTATGTTATTAATAATGTGTTTGGATAGTTTCTTTTAAATATTATTAACAAGAAATTTGTCTGTACTTTTAACACTTGTAGATGGGTTATTATTATTATTATTATTAAAATTATTATTATTATTATTATTACTGTAATGTTTTTTAAAACATAAGAAATTATTTAGATCTGTAATTTTGATAGTCTGATTATTTCCAGTGTATATTATTTATTTTATATGACTTTTCTCATTTAAATATTTAGATCTAATTGCAATCCTGTGCATACTCTTGGGATTACTTGAGCAGGATTGTAATCTGATTTTTTTCCAGATTTATTAATATTTTATGCTGCATGATATCCTGATATTCCTTATTCAGTTTACATATATCAGCTAATGCAAATTTGTCATTTGATGAAAGTTTTAGTTTTAGTTCATCAATTTCTTTTTCTGTCTATCAGTTTTTATCCCACTTTTTCCTTTTATTTATATACCAACTTCTGAATTTACCATGTAAGACTACGTTTAAAGTGTCCCATGGGATAATATCTGAAACTTCTCAATTATTGCTGGCATGTAGGTAAAGCTTTATTTCATCTAGAAACCATTGTTTAAATCCTTGTACTGTTACTAGATAAGCAGGTAGTCTTTGGCAGAAGTTTAAGGGGTCAGTATTAAGTGTTACATTGAAGGTGATAGCATTGTGGTCAGACATAGGGCAAGATGTCAGCATTACATTATCAGTTTTGGCCAGTAAAAAACTGGTTACAAAGACTTTGTCTATGTTGGTCTGTGTGCCAAATCTGTAAAAATAGTGAGAATACATTAGGGAGGATAATATTTTTATACCATCAATGTCAATTAGGTTTTTGTCTTTTATGTAGTTGTTCAAGTGCTTGGCAACAGGGGACATCTTGAAGGGCTTAGAGCTTGTGGTATCAATGGAGGACAAGATACAATTTAAATCACCTGCTAATAGTAACTCACCTTTAGACTTTAATGTTATGCTGTCTAATTTTTTTCATAGATTTAGTCCTAATACCCGGTATCCAGTAGGTATTTGCAAAAGTGTATATCTTTTTATCTAGTTTTAGTATGACTAAAGCAAGCATACCAGCATTGCTTGAGTATGAGTCAACTATTTCTGGAATTCTCATTGATTTTCTGTGTAATATTAGGACACATCTTCTTTTGTGATTGTAGTTTGAACTTACCAAAATCTTATAATCCTTGACGGTTAATTTGTTTACATCTTCTGTGATTAAGTGGGATTCCTGAATGAATGCACAATCTGTTTATGCAGCATTACATATTTGTTGAAGCTACTCCTTTTCATAGGCTTGTTCAACCCACTGACATTAATAGATACAATGTTAAATATTATCATTTGATGGAGACTGCTATTATAAGTAAAATTGAAAAGTGCTTTCCTTGATTCATTATGACAAATATATTTTTAAAACTGTTATGGACAATATAAAAACTCTAAGACTGAAAATAAAACAATGTTTTAATAATTTTCTGCATGGATATAACTACATCCAGCATTACTGTATCTCTCATAGAAGCCACAAACTAACCTTCTCATGACATCTAGTGGGAATTCCTAGCTACTGCATGTTAATAGCAAGCTGAAGGGGAAACTGCATGTACATTAAAAACATACAAAAGGAAAAATTCAATTTGATATACTATGTATGCATGAACTAAGAACATGAAGCTGTATACAATTTCTTAAAATTCTTTTTATCTAAACTGACTAAGGTAAATTGATTAATCCTTATAATTGCTTGTTGCTATGAGTAAATACAGGACTGTAATGTCATTAAAGCAGACAGAAAAAATATACATTTAAAACTCTCATTATCAGAAACAAATTTGTAATTCTTATTTAAATATAAATGTAATTCAGATTAAATAAATCGCTACTTACATTAAAACATATGCTTATAAGACTTTTTAGATAAAGAAATAATTGCTAAATGCATGAAAACACAGTTTAAACATTCATTTTTAATCTGACTGGCTGTTAAAAGTTCAGTGAAAAGAAACAGATTCAGAGGTCATGCCTACTTCCTGGAAGACAGCACAGATTAGTTCTCATGAGTCTATGAGATAACTGAAGCCTTTAGAAGCTTGAGCTTGTGACAAAAGTTGTCAAAATTCCATCAAAAAAGTAAGTAGGTGAAATTTTTTTTAGTGAAGTGAAGCTTTTAAGTATAACTTGTAAAATGATGAATATTTAAAATAAAAGCTCCAAATTACCAACCATACAGAGCTATAAGATATATTAGCTAAATGGAGCACATTGCAGAAGTTCAGTTACGTAGTAAATGTATATATAGTAATAAAATGTCACCACTTTCTTTTTAATTCCTTAACAGTAACACAGTAAGCATGTATCTCTCCTTCAGTGATTAAGTACTATGACACTAGGACTAAAACAGAAAGGGAAGGTACATAAATGAAGAAATAAGTATAGGATGCAAAAGAAATTTATATAAATATATGAAATGAGTAAGCGATTTTATACCATTTCACTAGTGCTATGCCATGTATATAAAGAGATAAAAAATATAAAATAGTAGTTTACTGTTGGATAAGATTTTGATTTACTTGAAATTTGAGCTATATATATTATCTGTAAAGTTAGCATTGTTGTGGGAAAAATAATAGGAGGGAAAAAAGTTACATTACTGTCTGTGTGTGATTCCACATTATTTAGAATGGAGGAAACAAAAACTTGCATGAAATATGAAGTTATGTATAATCATTTGTCTCTGAGTTTCTTTTTTCTTTAATAGTCCACTCAGTTTTTGAAACTTGTCTTTTTAAGCTCATTGAAGAATCCATGGGTTCAGGTTGACTTAAAAGGTTCTTTTTTTTTTTTTTTTGGACAAATGTGAATGCTTCTTCGAGAGAGTCAAACGTTTTCTTTCCTTCTGGCAGGGATAGTCTTATTCTTGCTGGGAATATGAGTTGTGCTTTGATTCTTTCCTTTTTAAATGATTTTATTAGAGGGACACATGCTTTTCTTTTGGACATTACAAGGGGTGAAATGTCATTGTCAAAAAGTTTGATCACCAATTTTTAATGGAGCAAGGGGCCAGGCAGTTCTTAAAACAGGGTCTTTGTCTTGAGTGGAGATGAATCTTACAATAATAGATCTTGGATGGCTGTTTTTACTGGATACAGAAGTTGTAGTTAAATACCTGTGTGCCCTTTCTATCCTGAAGGATAGTGCTTCAGGTAGGTTTAGGATTTTAGGAATCCAAGAAGTCAGGAAATTAAATATTGTCCTCCTTCATTTGCTTTGGGATGCCATAGATTCTTATGGTGTTCCTCCTGGTTCTATTCTCAATGTTGTCTATCTTTTCAATGAGTCTGGTATTTTTTTGAAGAAGAAAGTATATGTTTTTCTCTCCTTCTGTTAACCTGTTGTCTATATCTGTTACAGAATCTTCCAAAAAAGCAATCTGGGCAGTTTGTTTTTAAAGGACTTCATTTAATAAGGTTATTTGTTTGGTGGTATCTTCTTTTATATTGTCCAGTTTTAAGTTTAATTTGTCTATTTTACCCACCAAGTCGAACTGTAGTAAGGATTGCCTGTATTTCTTTCTTCATTGGAGTTTCTTGCTGAGAAAATTTAGAGCTCCTCATCTTCCTTTGTGAATGTGGTTTCAATGTCCCTCCATTCGAATGTTTGACAGAAAAGTATGTAATTTTTAAGCTAAAATTTTTCACCAACTTGTAGCTTACGACTTCCAGAATCTGATTTTAGCAGTTTCAGGTCTTTGTTGGTGAAATTAAATAAAAAAATCCTGTCAGGAAAAAATGAAGACTGCAGAGCTCAAGAACTCTGTTGCTTTCAGCTTGCTATCCAAGTCATACTCCAGTCATTCCCCTTCTCCTTTATAATATATAGTTCACCTAAATTATAGTAAACATCATTTTAATTATTAGTATGTTTTCACCATTTTTAATTTCTCTAAATGATTTGGTCTTCTAATAGAGTGAGAGGCATAGATAGCATTCCCGAGTCAGGAAATTATTAAAGTAAATTAAATTATTACTGCTTCATTTTTTGATGTTTGTCAAGAGTGCTCTCCTCTGCACTCATAATGTACCCAGAATTTCTTCCTTCTGCAGTTCATATAAGGTTGTATGTACTGCAGCATATTTACGTATGCTTGAATTTTTTAAATAGCCGTTTTGCTCTTGCTACTACTGAAAATGTCTGAGTCTCTTTCTTCCACATTGATCTAGTTTCTGATTGCAAATCCTGTCATTTTATAACTTTGTGTCTCTCAATTTATTTTGACCCCTTAGTACATGGTTTCATTAAGTATTAAGTGATAATCACAGGGTGTAGATATTTCAATGACTAATGCTACTTTTATCCTTTTATCTTAGACTAATATATTTGTCTTTCCTTCATAGGTTCATAGGTAGGTACTAGGCTATCTGCCCGAGGGCATTTATAAGCCTAGCCAGAGTGTGGCAGCTTTCGCCGCCCCATTGATTAATTTACTGAGCCGCTGTCAAGAAGAGCCAATGAAGTGATCCCAGGGGTGTATTTTCTGTTACCCATCCACTCGTCAAGGTTTCTCTTGAAGAGTGTTAGTGAGGGGCTCTGCCTAATGTAGTTAGGAATTTTGTTCCAAAGCATGGGGAGTCTCTGTGACAGGAATCTATCCCTCCAGCATGTTCTATTTATTGTTGTGGTGAGGTCTAGCTCATTAGAGTGAGTGGCTTGCAGTGACTTGGATTTCTTTAGGTGCAGAATGTCCATCAATTCTGAGTTGGACATGGCTTTGTAAGTCAGGCAGAGATCACCTCTGAGTAAGTGACATGCCACTGAGTACAGCCAGAGTATTTTCAGTCGGGCTGCATAGGACATATGTTTGAGGGCAACAATCCTCTTGGTGAGGTACTTTTGTGGTCTTTCCAGCTGTTGGAAGTGTCTTGTGAGGTACATCCCAAATGGGGCATTGTACTCTATGATGGGTCTGATGAGTGATGAGTAGAGGGGCACTATAACCTCTTTATTTCTAGATGTGAACCCTTTAGTAATTAGATGGGCTACATAGAAGGATTTCCTAACTACATTGGCAATATGATTGTCAAAGGAGAGATTACTATCTACCTGGGTCCCCAGATCTCTTATTACCTCTTCTGTATTAAGGGGTCTGCCACCTATGTGGTAATTCATGGGTGTTTTATTTTTCCCAAATGGGATGACTATGCATTTTTTGGCATTTAGCTTGAGACCATGACTTTGACACCAGGTGTCCATCTCAATAAGGCCCTTTTGGAGAATGTCCGTGTCAGACGGAGAGTCAATTATGGCTCCCCAGTTTGCAGTCATCAGTGAACTTGGTTAGTCATAGTCCTCCTGTGTTTGCCTGTACTTCTGAGAAGTATATGCCGAACAGTAGGTGTCCTAGGACCAAGCCTTGTGGGACACCACTTGTGACTGGTTTAGAGTCGGACCTGAAGCCTGCTATTCTTACCATGTGAGTTCTGTCTGTAAGCCAGTTGGCAACCCATCTCGTGACATAGGGGTTCATTTTCAGGCTGGTGAGTTTTTCTATAATTCCTGAGTGGGGAATGGTGTCAAAAGCCTTAGCGAGGTCAAGGTAGGCCGTGTGAACTACCTTCTCCTCATCTATGGCCTTGGTGACTGTCTCAAAGAAGTCAACCAGGTTTAGTAGGCATGATCTGCCCTTAACAAAGCCGAACTGGGTCGGGTCAAGTGTTTGGAGGTTCCCAATCTTTTTGTTAATGAGTTCCATGGTTATGTGCTCCATAGCCTTGCAGACCAGGCTAGTCAGGCTTATGGGATGACAGTTACCAGGGTCAGTTGTGACCCTCCTTTGTGGAGCGGAATAACCGTTGCTGTGCACCTTTCTATGGGCACGTAGCCTGTGGAAAGGCTGAGGTTGAACAGTGTGTTTAGGTGGGGGGTTAGTTCGTTCTATAGTTCATTCAAGACGCAGCCTGGGACACCATCTGGCCCCATTGATGCTGTGCTTTTGGCTTTGAAAGGGCTGTTTTCACCTGTGCATCTGTGATTTCCAGGACACTACACTTTTCTGGCATTGTTGTGGGCCCTTTTGGGGGTGAGAGGGGGGTGAAGTTTGCACTGAATCTATCTGCCAGGATGTTGGCAATATCAGTGGGTTCAGTATATTTTGCACTAGCTCAGAACATCTCTGCGAGTTGCCACTTAGATTCTTGACATAGCTAAAGAAGGCTTTGTGGATATCTTTCGAATCCTTGGCTATTTTTCTATCGAAGTTAGCCTTGGAGGATTTTATGAGGGACCTTAGTTTCTTACTGATACTGATCAGGGATGTCTTTCTTTCTTGGGATTTGCTCTTTTTCTGAACTAGTTTCCTCCTTCTATTGTATAGCCTGTTTATGGCAGGGGTCCACCAGACTGGTTTTCTTCTCTTAGGGGAGTGAGTCTTGGTTTTGCTAGGGATGGCACAATCCATGCATCCTTGTAGGTGCTCATAGAGTGCATTTGTAAAGGTTTCTGCATCTTGGACACTGTTATCCTTTAGCGTGGGGGCTGTGAAACTTACCACCTCTGTCTTAAGTAAGGTGAAGTTTGCTATAGAAAAGTTTTTCACTGTGGTTTCCTTGGTTGGAGGTAGTGGTGTGGTGTGGACATCCAGAGTAATTAGTTTATGGTCTGATCTAACCAGTGACTGGTTGACCTTCCGTGTGGAACACCTGTCGCCATGTTGGTGATGACCAGGTCCAATATGTTTTCACCTCTTGTTGGGGAGTTTACCAGCTGATCCAGGGCATTTGAGTTGATAAATTCTAGGAAGCACTGGACCTGAGAGTTTGTACTTGAGTAGTTTTCCCATTTAATGGTAGGGTAATAGAAATCACCTAATATCAGGGTGTTCGGTAGGGCCTTCATGTTTTCCAATGTCTCCAGAAAGGTGGAGTGGTGGTCCTGGGTCATGGAGGGTGATCTGTAGCAGTCCACAATTTGCATTGCAGATTTGCCTGATGTTAGTTGCACATGGATGATCTCAGAGGTATCATGCTGTGCCACTAACTTTGAGATGTAGGTATCCTTGATGAATATGGATACACCCCCTCCTTTTGTGTTTCGGTCCATGTTCTGTGGCTGAAATGTGTGGTATGAGTTGTAGCCCGGTAGTGCTGGGGTGCTCTGCGGAGCCTTGAATCAGGTTTCAATTACTGCACAGATGTCTACGTTCTCCAGACTGAGGAGTGTGCATTTTAAGATTTAAACTCCTGGCGTTGAGTAGCATAACCCTCCTTTTTTTATTTGTGCTGTTTACGGAGGTGGGTTTGACTTTTGAGCCTTGCCTAAAAAAGGCACTATGGGGGCAGCAAGAGCCCTGGCCAGTATTCGAAAGCCTAGGGGTGACAGGTGCAAGCCATCTCTTGTGAAGCAACAAGGCCTGTCGAGCATGCCATCCCAGACTGACAGACACTGGATCCCCTTTGAATGACACCAGAAGCTTAGCCAATTGTTGAAATTGATCATTTTTTCTTTATACTGTGGTATCATTCTTGGTGAGGGCAGGATGCTACTCAGGGTCAGGGTCATACCCGCCTGGGCTACATAATCAGAGAGCTCTTCCATGTCTCTTATCATGTAGTCCAGGGAGGTACATCTCAGATCATTCACACCAACATGAACAATGACAGAGTCATATTTGTACTTGTTCTGGAGTGACCTGAGTGCTTGTGTTATGTGGCGGATTCTGGTTCCTGACAGGCAGCTAACAGTAACCTTCTCCTTGTCCAACCTAGTGAGTGGGATGTCAGTGTGCCTGATTATAGAGTCGCCTATTATTAGTGTGTTAGGTATGTTATTTCGCATTAAGGGCTGTGATTGTGAGGCACACTCATTTTGTGGTTTATGTGTTGTCTGGTTTGTGACGGGAGGTGCAGGTTTTTTGGGTGTCTGCTTTGAAGGTCTGTGATGCTTTTGCATGTTTTTATTTAGAGTCTCTGAATACAATTTTGTGTATTTATGTGTATTTTTTGCCAGTGCTGATTTAGTATGTCTATGTGAGGCTGGAGGTGTGGTGCAAGTGTTAACCTTTTCCTCATGACTGCCTGTTCCAGTCTTGAGTGGAGAGAGCTCAGCTTCCAGTTTAGCTATATAATTGCATCTCTTGCATATGTTAATGTTTTGTGGTAGGAGGAGAGTGTTGTCTGTGTACATGAGGCAGTTGTAACATTGCCTCAGGATACCCAGGTTCACCAGCTGGACTGAAGAGTATACCTGAAATTGCCCTTTGGTCATGCCTGAATAGTAGGGTGAGTTGCTTAGTCGCTTGGTTGGTGAGGGCCAGGGGTGAATAATGAGCCTTGCCCTGCTGGGCAATCAAGTGTTGGGGTATATTAGTGCTTGCTATTAGTTCTGAGCAAGTGCTGGATTGTAGGATGCTTTTTAAGTGATTAGGTTGAGAGTTAGACTACTTTCAAGGGAAAAACTGAAGGGGAGGCTCAGTGGAGCCAGGATAAATTTATCCCTAGCTAACTGGCACTGCCCGTATGTGCAAAACCATGCAAATGAGGTTTTTACAGCAAGGAAATGAAGGAGATAGAAATTAGCCCAAAATGGCCTATAAACTACTAACTTCTGGGCTGGAACCACTCCTCCAGGGACAGATGACTGCTCAAAGCTCCCTCTCTCACAGGTGAACAGAGAAACCTCCCTCTATCCAAGTAAGGTATGGGCAACTCAGAAAATTGTAAAACAACCCTGAATTCAGCACTAGCCTGAAAACTGGACTATACTAGCTTAGAAAGGTGGGAAACAAGGAAACATTTTTTTTTAAAGATAAGGCAAAAACAGTAAAAAATACACTTAAAACAGCTTTAAACGACTACAAACGGTAAAAAATACACTTAAAACAGCTTTAGATGACTACAAGCAATCAGAAAAGGCTTTTAAACAAATTACCCAATTAACCAGTAAAAAAATCTCAAAACTGAGCTCTGTTCCTGTAGTCTTCAATCAGACAAGTTCTAACTGCACAATCCTGCCACTGGGGTGCAGGGGAACTTTCTCCAAAAAAGAAGGCGTGGATTAGTGCTCAAGTTAGATAAAGCCAGATTCATCTATTTTAACTGTTGGTATTGGGTGATCCCATGTTTTTCAAACATCATTATTGACAATAATGGTTTGTGGTTCATGTTTCCAGTGCTTCTCTGATAATTGTATATTGTACTATTTGCACATTCCACAATGCAAAAGTCATGCCACATTATTGTGCCTTTCAGTATAGAGATCATTGCCCATGGGTGCATTACAACCAGCAATGAGATGTGCAACTGTGTTCTGTTCTGTTTTATAAAACCTGCATTTGTCTGTTTATCCCACTTTTTGTATAGATTTTGTAAACCAGTTTGCATGTAGCCCACTCTGCCATTATTATGCCTTTCATCTTTTGGTTTACATTCACCTTTCTTTAACCATTCCTGCATCAAATATTGGTCAACATGTGGTTGTAGGAGTTCTCTCTCTCTCTCTCTCTCTCTATATATATATATATATATATATATATATATGACTATATTTCTGGGCTTTCCAATTTTTATTTATTTTCTTCTGTTCATTTCCTTATTTTCGTTCATTCTTTGGCACTTTCCGTTGTTGTCTGATTCTCATCTACCGATGGTTGGATTTCCATTCCCACTTCTTTCCAAAAATGGTTCACGTCATCTTAGACTTCTTCATTTCATGCATTAGAACTATCACTATGTTTTGATCTGATGTGGTCACTAAATTACCAAATATCTATTGAGCCCCATAACTTTAGATATATCCATGCAGGAGGAGACCCATGCCTCCTTCACATCAAAAGACATATAACCTTTGCATGCACTGGTTTTATATATCATTTCATAACACAACACATTTTTCTTGCTTTCTTCTCCATCTAATTCAGTGCTTTTTGAAGCCACTTGTAAGTTACAACTGAAAGAACAACTTGATTTATAGCTTAGACTTTATTCCTAGATGTCAAGGAATGTTTTTAATATTAGCTTAAGTCTTTTGAAGTATTCTTAACTCCGTTCTCATTGCTCATTTTTTATATCCTTTCATCTACTCTGAAGTATTTATACATTCCCTCCTGTTTAACATAATTATCACATTTCTGTCCCACATTAATATTTTCTTGGTGTTGCAGCTCTCATCTTATAAATGAAGCTTTAGCACATTTATAAAAAAACAAATATTTTTATAACATCTGAGAAATGTTACAGTTGTAGCTATGCTTTCAGATAGTCATCTGATGAACTATACAATTTTAAATTATCCATAAAAAGTAGATGAGAAGTCATTGAACAAGATTTGTTCTTACACTGTAGCTAGGGTGGGGTAAAAATATTCTCTTTTCCCGCCTTTGCTGAACTAGATTAGTCCATATTTCAGGTTTTGCTGAATTCCGGACTGTGGTATAGTTTCCTGTGTTGCCCATATCCTAACTTGGATAGGAGGAAGCTTCTCTGTTCACCAGTGAGAGTGGGGAGCTTTGAGCAGCCTATCTGTCCCTGGAGGAGTGGTCTCAGCCCTGAAATTAGCAGCTTATTGGCCGTTTTGGGTCAATTCCTATCTCTTTCAGTTTCCCTGCTTTAAAACCTGCATTTGCGCGGTTTTGCACAATTTTGCGCATAGCGCAGCATCGGGCAGCGCCGCTTAAATGGGTTTAAACTATTCCTGGCTCCACAAAGTCTGCTCTTCACTTTTTCCCTTAGAACTGTTCTAAATCTCAAAGTAAGCACTCTATTTTCATTCTAAACCCTGCAGTTGCTCGTATAAGTAATCTTATAAGTAAGCACTAATAAACTAAAGCACTACACCCTCTTATACTCCCTTTAAGTACCTGGCTCCCTATTGTTCCTTTTTGATCAGTCAAAAAGTAGTTCCTTATACTATTCTGGCATGTCCAAAAGTCAGTTTCAGGTTTACTCTCCAGTCCAGCTGGTGAATCTGGGAATCTTGAGGCAATGTTACAACTGCCTTATGTACACAGACTACCCTCTCCTCCTCCCAACAAGCTCAAATGTATGTGAGAGATGCAACTATATAGCCAAACTGGAGGCTGAGCTCTCTCAACCCAGTACTGGTGCAGTCAGTCAGGAGGATAAGGTAACCACACACACCACAAATACAGTCTCACATAGACCTATCGCAACAGCAAACCAAACACATAAACACACAAAAACATACTCGGAGGCTCTAAATAAAAATCTTCCCAAGCAGCAGAGACCTCCAAACCAGACTTCCAAGCAACTGCTACCCCACAACAATACCCATGTATCACATAGTTCACAAAGTCAGTGTGCCACATAGTCACAGCCCTTAATGCTAAACAACACACCTAATACACTTGTAATAGGTGACTCTATTGTCAGACACATTGACATCCCACTCACCAGGCTGAACAAGGAGAAGGTCACTGAAAGCTGCCTGTCAGGTGCCAGGATCCACCACATAACACAAGCACTCAGGTCACTCCAAAGCAAGTACAAATATGACTCCGTCATTGTCCATGCTGGTGTGAATGACCTGAGATGTACCTCCCTGGACTACATGAAAAGAGACATAGAGGAGCTTTCTGATCATGTAGCCCAGGCCGGTATGACCCTGACCTTGAGTAGCATCTTACCCTCACCAAGAATGATGCCACAGTATAAAGACAAAATGAGCAATTTTAACAATTGGCTACAGAATTGGTGCCATTCAAAGGGGATCCAGTGTCTGTCAGCCTGGGATGACATGCTCGACAAGCCACGTTGCTTCGCTAGGGACGGCTTGCACCTGTCACCCCTGGGCTTTCAAATACTGGCTAAGGCTCTTGCCACCCCCATAGTGCCTTTTTTAGGCAAGGCTCAAAAGACAAACCCACCTCCATAGACAACACAAGGAAAAAGAAACTAAGGGTAATGCTGCTCAACGCCAGAAGTCTAAACCTCAAGATGCATGCACTCGAGGCTCTCCTCAGTATGGAGAATATCGATGTCTGTGCAGTAACAGAAACCTGGTTCAAGGCTCCTGAGAGCACCCCAGCACTACCAGGTTATACCTCATACCATGCTTTTCAGCCCCAAAACTCGGACCGAACCACAAAAGTAGGGGGAGTATCCATATTCATCAAAGAAACCCACACCTCCAGGTTAGTGGCACTGCACGAAGCATCGGAGACCATTCATGTGCAACTAACAGTGGGCAAAACTGCCTTTCAGTTTGTAGGCTGCTACAGACCACCCTCCCAAACTCAGGAACCCCACTCGGCTTTCCTGAGAACACTGGAGAATATGAAGGTCTCTCCAAACACCATCATATTGGGTGACTTCAACTACCCAAACATAGACTGGGAGCACTACTCAAGCCCCAACACCCTCGCCCAACGGTTCCCAGAATTTATAAACTCAAATGCTATGGAACAACTGGTCACCACTCCCACAAGAGGGGAAAACATATTGGACCTGATCATGACCAACATGGGGACTCTATGTTCCATACCAGAGGTATACCCCTCATTGGTAAGATCTGACCATAAATTAATCTCACTGGACATCCATATCCCATCCCCACCCCCAGCTAAGGAAACCACGGTGAAGAACTTCTCAAAAGCAAACTTCACACTTCTCAAAACCAAAGTGGAATCCTTCAAAGCCCCCCGGGACAGTAGAAAATACTGCCCAAACCACAGAATCCTTTACAAACCATTCTATGGACACCTACAGGAATGCATGGATCATGCTATCCCAAATAAAACCAAGACTCACTCCTCCAAAGGCAGGAGACCTATCTGGTGGACCCCAGCCATAAATAAGCTATACAACAGAAGGAGGAAGCTACTACATGATAGAGCAAAGTCCCAAAAAGGGAAGGCATCTCTGATCAGTACAAGCAAGAAACTACAATCCCTCATAAAATCATCTAAGGCCAGCTTCAAAAGAAAAATTGCACAAGACACTAATGATAATCACAAGGCCTTCTTTAGTTATGTCAGGAACCTTGGTGGCAACTCCCAGATATGCTCTGAGTTGGTGCAAAATGACAAAAAATACACTGAACCCACTGACATTGCCAACATCCTGGCAGACAGGTTCAGTGCAAACTCCCCCCCCCTTCCCCCCCAAAAGAGCAAATGTCTATACCAACAGAGTGTAGCCTCCCTGACATCACAGATGCACAGGTGAGAGCTGCCCTCTCCAAAGCAAAAAACACAGCATCAATGGGACCAGACGGTGTCCCAGGCTGTGTCTTACATGAGCTCCAAGAAGAACTGAACCCTCACAAAGTCACTGTTCAGTCTCAGCCTTACTACAGGATATGTACCCAAGGAATGGCGTACAGCAACAGTGGTCCCACTCCACAAAGGTGGTGCCACAACGGACCCTGGAAACTATCACCCTCTAAGCCTGCCTAGCCTGGTCTGCAAAGCTATGGAGCGTATCATATCATCAAGGAACTCATAAACAAAGACATTGGGAACCTCCAAACACTGGATCCTACCCAATTTGGCTTCGTTAAGGGCAGATCTTGCCTCTTGAACCTGGTCGACTTCTTTGAAACAGTCACCAAGGCCATAGATGAAGGGAAGGTAGTCCACACAGCCTACCTGGACCTCGCAAAAGCCTTCAACACAATACCCCACTCGGGCATCATAAATAAGCTCACCAGCTTAAATATCAACCCCTATGTCACAAGATGGGTTGCAAACTGGCTCAGAGATAGAACCCACATGGTCAGAATTGCAGGTGCCATGTCAGTCTCTAAACCAGTTACAAGTGGCATCCCACAAGGCTCAGTCCTGGGACCTCTCTTGTTCGGTATGTATTTCTCTGAGGTACAGGCTAACACGGGAGGACTATGGCTGACCAAGTTCGCAGATGACTGCAAACTGGGTGCCATAATCGACTTGCCGACTGACACAAGCATCCTCCAAAAGGGTCTCACAGAGAGGGATAACTGGTGCCAGAGCCATGGCCTAAAGCTAAATGCCAAAAAGTGTATAGTCATCCCCTTTGGGAAAAACAAAGTGCTCACAAATTACCACATAGGTGATAATCCATTAAGTACGGAAGAAGTAATTAGGGATTTGGGGACCCAAGTAGATAGCAATCTCTCCTTTGACAATCACGTTGCCTAAGTGGTTAGAAAGACCTTCTATATAGCCCACCT
This sequence comes from Protopterus annectens, assembly GCF_019279795.1. Lineage (NCBI taxonomy): Eukaryota > Metazoa > Chordata > Ceratodontiformes > Protopteridae > Protopterus > Protopterus annectens. Next base: position 66,124,638 of record NC_056744.1, on the reverse strand, counting down.
TATCACAAAAGGGTTCACATCTAGATCAAGAGAGGTCATTGTGCCCCTCTACTCATCACTCATCAGGCCCATAATTGATTACAATGCCCCATTTGGGATGTACCTTACCCGACACCTGCAGCAACTGGAAAGACCCCAAAAGTACCTCACCAAAAGGATCAAGGGACTCAAACAGATGCCCTATGCAGTTAGGCTAAAGAAACTCCAGCTCTACTCAGTTGCTTACTGCCTACTCAGAGGTGATCTGTGCCTGACATATAAAGCCATGTCCAAACCAGAATTAATGGACATGCTCCACCTCAGGAAATCCAAATCCCTTAGAGCCACATGCTCCAGGAACTTAAACCTCAGCACAGAAATAAATAGGACATGCTGGAGGGACAGATTCCTATCCCAGAGGCTCCCCTCACTCAAAATCCCAATCCATGTTAGGCAGAGCCCCTCAATGACCCTCTTCAAGAGAAATCTTGACAAGTGGATGGGAGATCGTAGGTTTACCCCTGGGATCTCTTCTGTGTCCCTACTAGACAGAGGCACAGTAAACTAACCTTAAAAGGGCTATCTTCTGTGACCTACTATACAGAGGCACAGACAACTAATCTAAAAGGGTGGTGAAAGCCAAACACACTCTGGCTAGGCTTATAAATGCCCTAGGGCAGATAGCCTTGTATCAACCTATGAACCTATGAAGGAGGCAGCCGCTGACATTTGGTCCTGAACTGTCATCCTATGATCTAAGAAAATGTATAGCTTATGCAACCTTTCAACAAAATCAAGCATATTACCCCAATACAGAATGATACTATTAGTTGGGACGTACAAGACTCCATTAATGTAACATGAACTGCCAGGACAGAGGCTTCACTAGGGTGGGATCAACAAGGCATTCTGCTCAGTAAAAGGATTAGGAGGTATGATTTCAACTACACTCAAAAATGAATAATTGGCACTGTAGTTTCAGTCAGAAATGAAGCTCTTTAATGATATGTGTGTGGCATAAACTACAGCAGCTCCTTTTATGTTGCTACTCAAGTCAGAAGAGTTTTTTTTTCCTTCCTTACTTAAATTTGGGTGGGGGGGTCGCTATACCTCCAAGTTTCGGGAAGTTAACATGTAATCATATCCTAGTCTATTAAGTATACAGCTTAGTGGGTTACGGGCTAAAAAAAATCACTGGTGAGAAGGAATCACCCGAAATATCTCCCTTTCATTTCTTATGCCTGGGATGATACTTTGCCCTTTGTGATGATAGGAGGTACTGCCACCATGCCAGGAGAAGTGGAGTAGTGGATGTGTAACATATGCCGCACAGCTAGCTGGGATTTTGTAAATAATTATATGTCATTTGTATATCAAACTGATTTGTACAGATGCTTGTGACAAAAATGTATTTGTAAGGTTTGCTTGTGTTAAAATGTATTAACAGTGCACCCTGTTGGAAGGAAAAAAATGTACATGTATTACTGTAACTGAATTAAATGCATGTTTAACAGCATATACTGGAAGGGAAAAGGTTAATCCGCCTGACTTTAAAAATATTCTTGAATTTAAATTATGTTATGGGTTAAGCCATAAAGATGTAAATAATAAACCGGCTCAGCTCCCCAGACAAAAATATGTCTTATGCTGCCCGACTGAAAGAACTCCAGCTCTATTCAGTCTCATACCGCTTGCTCAGAGGTGACCTGTGCCTGACATATAAGGCCATGTCAAACCCAGATTTGATGAATATGCTTCACCTCAAAAAATCTAGATCCCTCAGAACCACAAGGGCGGGAGACTTAAACCTTGACACGGTTATTAATAGAACTTGCTGGAGGGACAGATTCATCACCCAGAGACTCCCTATGCTGTGGAACAAAATCCCGGTACATGTGAGGCAGAGCACGTCGCTGGCCTTGTTCAAGAGGAATCTTGACCAATGGATGGGAGATCTCAGATATACCCCAGGGATTACTTCAGTGTCACTGCTTGACAGAGGCACAGCAAAATAATAGGCATAGTTTTATTCAAACTAAAGGGGTGGCGAAAGCCAAATAACTATGGGCTAGGCTTATAAATGCCCTTGGGCAGATAGCCTAGTATGAACCTATGAACCTATGAACCTATGAACACTGCAAACTTTAATAGACCAAAAGAGCGAAAAAACACATTAAATCTATACATATGAACAGATAACTTAGCGCTTTCACCCGCATACATAGTCAGGCATCATCAGAGTAAAAAAGCCCTTCATCTTTGTTACATTTAAAGCTATTAGTTACAGACACACCCCTCTAGGCAACCAACCCCAACCAAAGAGCAATTTATATATTAAAGTCACAGTAAAACATCATTCCAGTGCTTGTTGGAAAGCACAGTTACCTATAACTAGAAAAAATATTATTCAATTTAAAACACAAACATTTTAAAAAATCTATATATAGACATGTTTGTATAAAAGTAATAAATAAAAATAATACATAATAATAATAATATATTACTTAACATTCTTCAAACAAATGTAGATTTGTACTTTAAAATGCTAGAGACTGAGATGTGATCATTAATGCCTGGAGGTCTAGATGCATCCAGCCTCAACTGCCAGATGCACTCCCTCATCTCAAGTAAAACTTTTAAATCACCTCCTTTGTCATTAAATGGAATTCTGTCTATTACAAAAAACACAAATCTCTTAAAATTAGGGCAACTCAGACTATGCATATACAAGGCATTGTTAGTTCTTTTGTTCCTGATGTCTCTTCGGTGTTCCAGGATTCTGAGCCTTAACTTTCTTGTTGTTTTCCCAACATAGAAAGTAGAACAGCTCAAACATGTAGCAATGTACACTACCATCTTAGTATTACAGTTGCAGAATCCAGGACACCTAATAGTTTTATAAAAGCCTTGAACCGCCACATAAGGGCCATTATTAATGAACTTACATATACTACAAACTCCACATTTATTCATTTTGGAGCTCTTATATGTCACAATGTTAGGTTCAGCTTCCATCAATTCTTTAAGGTTCCTACCCCTACTATATGTAAAAGATGGGGTGTTACCTATAATACTTATAGTATCACTGTCAAAAGAACTTTGCCAAGTGTCCTTGATAATTCTAATAATTTGTCCTGCCTGCCCATTATATGGCAAAATCATAGCCTGTTTTTTATGTTGCGCATGGGACTCTGAAATCAACTCATTCCCCTCCTGGAATTCCTTCATTAAACCCCCATGCAAAATAGGTTTAAAATATGTAATTCTCTTAGGTTCTATTTCTTTTCTAACTCTGGACAAAATTTCTTGTGGATAACCCCTTTCTGTAAACATAGCAGTCAAGCTGGTCAACTCAATGTTTAGCCGTTCATCCTCACTAATCAGCCTGGATAATCTAACCATTTGGCCTTTGACCAAGTTCTTCCTGATATAGTGGGGATGACAACTCTGAAAATGCAAGAAACTATTAGAATAAGTTTTCTTGCGATATATACTCGAATTTAGGCTAACATCATATATGTTTTTGTATAACAATATATCCAAATAATTGCAGGTTTCCCCATGTATAGTGTAGGTGAATTTTAAGAATGGGGTAGTGTTAAGAAAATCAACAAATGTGTGGATCTCGTCCCTACTCCCTGTCCAAAAAATTAGTATATCATCAAGGTAACGCAAATACAGCATTACCTGTTTCATATACTCAGTGGGAACACCTTCTCCATCTCCCATTCCTGCCAGTACCAAGTTAGCATAAATTGGCGCACACCTAGCACCCATGGCAACTCCTGCCACTTGTCTAAATAGTTCACCTTCAAATCCAACAAAATTGTTTGATAAACCATTTCCATAAGATCTGCTATCACACTACGTTTGACAGTATGGAAGCCACTATATTTGTTCAAACTTCTACTAAACATTTCCAGACCTTGTACCTGAGGAATGATCGAAAAAAGATTTATAACATCTATTGTCACCATCAAAAATTGTTCAAAAATTAGTTTTTGTCTTATAACCTCCAAGCAGTGCCATGAATCCCTCAGAATATGTGGCGAACTTTTACCAATACCCTTACAGTGAAAATCTACGTAGGAGGCCATTGCTTCTGTTTTGGAGCCTTTTGTTGACACTATTGGGCGAAAGGGTGGGTCATTCTGATTTTTATGAATTTTTGGAATTCCAGAAATGGAGTGGGTCACTGGAAATTCAACCATCAAATAATGGTATTCATTAACATCAATGATCCCCTCCATTAACCACTCGTAAAGACGCCAGTCAATTTTAGTTTATGCCATACACAGTTCATTTCTAGATACTCTGGCATATGTATTTGTGTCACTCAAAAGGTTGTACATCTTATTTGAGTAGTCAGTGTTAGACATGATCACCCCCCCCCCTTGTCAGGTTTCATGACCCTATACAAATTAGTGGTAGTTAGTTCTTGAAGATAAAACCTCTCACCAGGTGTTAGGTTATCCAATTTCCTCTTTGGTCCCCTTAACATTCTTCTAAGTTGTACCTCACACAACTTCTCATAGATATGTATGCATGGGTGTGCAGGAGGTATAAAGGTACTCAACCTCTTTAGTCCAATCACATTGTCAGTGGTTGGACTAGGTTTTAGAGACTAGAAAGCTTAAAATGAATACTGAAAAAAGAAGGAATGAGTTGCAAATGAAACCTAGAATTGACAGTTTACAGAAATTGTGGTAGATGCATGTAATCAATTTCTAAAAGAAGTTTTAAAACTCTGAAAATCAGAATGATGTGAAACAAATTAGAACATGTACAACATTATCTTTTGGACCTAAATTAATTTGTTACACTACACAGAAGTTATGAAAAAAATGTTTGTAAGCAGGTCATAACATCTACCACTACAAATCACAAGAAAATAACACCCCCTCCACAAATAACGACACCAAACTACCAGACTTTTTACTATGTTTCTGCAGGAGGGCAAGCCCCCCCATGCCCACCTCTGTGAGGACCCTAAATTAAATATAACAACTCCAAGATCGCACTACAGTGGAAAATGTAGTAAAAGTGTGTTTGGTAGTTTGGTGTCATTATATGTCATTATATGTGGAGGGGATGTTTTTAGATGTTTTGGGGATGTTCTGGTCTTAGTGTTATGAAATTCGATGTTATGGGTTTTAGATGTTTTGGGTATTAGATGTTCTGGTCTTAGTGTTATGAAATTCGATGTTATGGGTTTTAGATGTTTTGGGTTTTAGATGTTCTGGTCTTAGTGTTATGAAATTCGATGTTATGGGTTTTAGATATTTTGGGTTTTAGATGTTCTGGTCTTAGTGTTATGAAATTCGATGTTATGGGTTTTAGATGTTTCGGGTTTTAGATGTTCTGGTCTTAGCGTTATGAAATTCGATGTTATGGGTTTTAGATGTTCTGGTCTTAGCGTTATGAAATTCGATGTTATGGGTTTTAGATGTTTTGGGTATTAGATGTTCTGGTCTTAGCATTATGAAATTCGATGTTATGGGTTTTAGATGTTATGGGTTTTGGGTTTTAGATGTTCTGGTCTTAGTGTTATGAAATTCGATGTTATGGGTTTTAGATGTTTTGGAGGGGACCCGTTCTTATACATAATGGTGAAAACAGCAACACACACTGACATCAGTTTTGTAGCATAATGTTGCTGGTTACTAGCACTTGTGCTTATGCTAAATGAGTGTATGAAACAAGAATCTGCTAAATAGTTCCCCATAAAAGCATCAGTGGTTTTGTACTAATTAAGGATAATTTTAACATAAACTTCACATAGGGAGAAAAGTGTTTATATATCAGCATTTTTACTCTGCATTTTAAAAAAGGTAATAAAATGAAATGTTAGTCTTTTCAAGACAGTGTTTGATTTTTGATGAAGCCAGCTAGTATTATTCTTGGTTACCTGATAAGCAGGTATGCGTATAAATTAATTTCTTCATTCTAAGAGCTGTGCAAAATGAATTTCAAGATACTTTGAAGCTAAATCTGCACCCTGGAATTCATAAACAAAGTATGCAGACGCATACACGCATTTCACACTATATTTAGAATACCACCATTCTGTATCAGCATTCACAGACAGGAATCGTGGCATTAAATGCTGGCATAAAAAGAATGCTTGTGTTTGAATGGCACAAAAGTGCACATGATCCTTGCTATGCTGCCAGTCTACCCAAGTTTATTTTACTTTATAAAGGAATTAAAGTATTATCATTCTTTAGGCCTGCTAGGGGTGTTATGGTCATTAATATAATACGGTAACGATCACGTGATGCTGTGTGAGCTCCCATTGGCTGGTACTTGGTAGCATCAGATTTTTGCAGAATATCCACACTGTTGACTTACATTTTTGGTCTATTCCTCTCTTAAAACTTGAGTTTTTTTTCTGCTATGTCTTTGATTTCACTAAATAATGGCAGATATTTCAGTTTCATACTTCACAGGATCCTATGATCAAAGGAGGTTTCTAAGCTAACAGACTTAGAGCCTTTTAAAGCCTAGCCATACATGCCGTAAACTTTGCAATTATCACTGCCCATGGGCTTAAACAACTTAGTCATATGCCTGTACCTTAGGGCATCTACAAACTGCTCCCCTCCATAAGGGCCAAAGGAGACAAACCAGGGGTGAAGTTGCAATTTCCCATCCATTGGTCCAAACTGCCTTTGAATAGTCTTAAGGAAGAACTCTGTTTCACATGAATGGGGAGTTATTCTAGAGAAGGGATGATCTCTGAGACACATACTTGTCCTTCCGACATATTTTGTTTATGTCACAGACAAGGTTTAGATCTTTAGACTGGGCAATTCTAGTGCTGTTTGTTTTGCGGATGTGTAACAGATCCATCAGAGCTGTATCAGAGAATGGCTTGTACGTTAGGCACAGATTGCCCCTCAGTTATCTGTAGGAGACCAAGTACAGGGACAGGGCATTGAGGTGGTCTACATAGGACATATTATCTACACCCTGTATTCTTTTAGTGAGGAACCTCTGTGGCCATGCCAGCTGTTGCAAATGTCTAGTCAGGTACATTCCAAAAGGTGCACTGTACTTGATTATTGGTCTAATGAAGGCTGAGTATGATGGAACTATGATCACCTTAGACCTGGATAACTTACTCTTACTTATAAGTTGTGCCATGTAGAAAGGTTTTCTGACTATCATGGACACACAGGGATCAAAGTTTAGGCTACTGCCAACCTAAGTTCCCGAGTCTCTTACCCCTGGCTCTACTCCTAGAGGAGTGTTATCAATGCTGTAATTTGCTGGGGTGGTCATCTTCCCAAATGGCATAATTATGTTTTTTTTTTTCCTTTGAGGTTTAGGCCATGGTTCAAACACTAGTTATTTATCTGTGCCAGGCCATCCAGGAGGATATCTTTATTTATGCCTCAATTTGTGCGTTTTTTGACAAGACCTGAGTGAGGTATTGTGTCAAATGACTTTGCCAGGTCAAGGTACACAGTATATACCATTTTGCCCTTGTCCATGCCTGTCGTAACCTTCTCAAAGAAGTTCAGCAAATTTAGTAAACATGACTTGCCCTTGATGAAACCAAACTGGGATGTGTCCAAAATTTGAAGATTTACTATGCCTTGGTTAATTGGAGCCACGATAACTCTTTCCATGGCCTTGCATATAATACTAGTCAAACTTAAGGGGCTGTAGTTAATTGTGTCTATTAATAGTCCACCTTTGTGTAGAGGTATGACAATTGCTGTCCTCCATTTCCTGGGATGAAGCCTGTCTGGAGGCTGTGGTTGAACAGAGATTCCAGTGAGCATGACAGGTCATACTTCAAACTATTTAGAAGGCATTCCAGGATATAATCAGGACCTACTGATGCAATGTTTTTAACTCTGGAAACAGCAGTGAGGATCTGTTCTTTAGTGATAGTGGGGGGGGGGGGGATGGTAGGGAGTATTTCCAGGGTGAACTGGGGTAATAGAGGGATGAAACTGGAGCTAAATTTATTGGCCAGCAATTTTGTTATAGCCCCAGGTTTGATATATGAATTTCTATTTACTATTGGTTCAGAACACTGTTGGGTGTTCCCTTTAAGGCTGCATACATAACCAAAAAATGCCTTATGGTTATCCTTAGCCTGGGAAACTATTTTTGCCTCAGAGTTGGCTTTGGTAGACTTTATTAGTCCCCTGAGTTGCTTGTTGAGACACATCATGGATTATGGGGGTATAGCCCTTCTTGTTTTTGGACAGAAATTTATTTTTTTCTTTTTTTCATAGGTTCATAGGTGTGTACTAGGCTAACGGCCCTGGAGCCTTTACAAGCCTAGCCCATGGAAGTGCCCTGGCATCATGCCACCCAAAGTTATTTCCCAGTGCCTCAATCAAGTAGAGCCATTGGAGTGATCCTGGGGTGAACTTTCTATTTCTCATCCACTCATCAAGATTTCTCTTGAAGAGACCAGTGAGGTGCTCTGCTTTTAATGTATGGGAAGTCTATTCCAGAGCATGGGCAGTCTCTGGGTTATGAACCTGTCCCTTCAGCATGTTCTGTTGATTGTGGTAATGAGGTTGAGATCTCTGGAGCATGTGGTGCGGAGGGATTGGGATTTCTTTAGATGTAGCATTTCTAATAGAGCTAGGTCAGACATGGCTTTGTAAGTGAAGCATAGATTGTCTCTTAGTAGATGATATGAGACAGAGAATAGCTGGAGTTTTTTGAGTCTGTCCATGTAGGACATGTGTTTAAGGCCTAGGATCCTCTTTATGAGGTACTTTTGTGGCCTTTCCAGCTGTTGCATGTGTCTAGTGAGGTACATACCAAATGGGGCATTGTACTCGATGACTGGCCTTATGAGGGAAGAGTAGAGAGAGATGATGACCTCTTTCTTCCTGGATGCAAAACCCTTGGTAATGAGATGTGCCACACAGAAGGACTTTCTAACCACAGTGGCAATGTGGTGGTCGAAGGAGAGGTTGCTGTCAACTTGTGTCCCCAGATCTCTTATAACCCCTTCAGTGTTCAGTGGGCTCCCATTGATGTGGTAATAAATGGGAACTGAGTTTTTCCTAAAGGGGATGATGATGCATTTTTTGGCATTAAGCTTAAGGCCATGGTTTCGACACCAGTCATTGGTCTCAGTGAGGCCTTTCTGTAGGATGTCTACATCACTTGGGGAGTTAATAATGGCTCACAGCTTGCAGTTGCCTGTGAACTTGTTCAGCCAGTGTCCCTCCGTGTTGGCCTGGACTTCTGAGAAGTAGATGCCAAACAGGAAAGGACCCAGAATCGGTCTCTGTGGAATTCCACTCATGACTGGTCAGCAGTCGGACTTGGAGTCCGCTACTTTCACAATGTGGGTTCTATCTGTGAGCCAATTTGTAACCCATCTAGTGATGTACGAGTTGATGCCTAGTTTGGTTAGTTTATCAATAATTCCTGAGTGGGGAATGTTATCAAAGGCCTTGGCCAGACTGAGGTAGGTTATATGAACTGCCTTGCCCTCATCCACAGCTCTGGTAACTGACTCAAAGAAGTCATCCAGGTTGAGCAGGCATGATCTACCTTTCACAAAACCAAATTGTGTGGGATGCAGAGTTTTGAGATTCCCAATATCCTTGTTAATTAGGTCCATGATGATGCACTCCACAGCCTTACATATCAGACTGGTCAGGCTAATGGGGTGATAATTCCCAGGGTCTGTAGTCACTCCTCCTTTATGGAGAGGGATGACTGTAGCAGCATGCCATTCAGTAGGGACAAAGCCTGAGGTGAGGCTGTGATTGAACAGTGTACACAGATGTGGTGCCAGTTCCCTTTGTAGTTCATGTAGAACACATCCAGGGATATTGCCGGGTCCCATGGAAGCTGTATTCTTGGCCTTGGACAATTCAGCTTTAACCTGTGCTGCAGTAATGCTGGGAGCCTGTCATTCTTCTGGTACTGTGATTAGTCCTTTGGGGGGAGAGGGGGTAAAGTTGGCACTGAATCCGTCATCCAATATGTTGGCAATATCTGTTTTCTCAGTATAGGAAGTACCATTCTGCAGTAACTCAGAACAAACCTGGGTATTGCTGTGGAGATTCTTGATATAACTATAAAAGGCTATTTTTTATTGTACAATCTATCTATACTGGGGGGGGTCTACCAAGTTTGTCATAAGTTTATTTTGGTTTGTTACTGCTGTTTCTATGCAGTTATTCACAAGTTTTAACAATGTTTCTGTAAACACTTCCACATAGGCTAACGTGTTCTCTGAGTTTGGGGGGGGGGTGGAATTATCTATGCCATTGCATAATCTGAGGTAGTTAGCCTTGGAAAAGTTCTTAAAGGTTCTGGGTTTGCTGATAGTTCAGCCTTTATATTTATTTCAAGGGTGACTGCTTTATGATCTGATCTGACCAGTGAAGACATTACACAAGGTGGGAGTGCTACATTCTCTCATATATGTGAGTACCAGATCCAGGATATTTGCACCCCTAGTAGGTGTGCAGACTAGCTATTCCAGGGTGTTTGAACTGACAAAATCCAAGAATCTTTGAGCCTGCATGTTAGTGGTTTTGTAAGTATTCCAGTTTATGGTGGAATGGTTGAAATCACTCAAGAATATGATGTTGGGCAGAACTGTGAGTGACTCCAGTGCATACAAGTACATGATATGGTTATCCTGGGTCATAGAGAGGGACCTATAGCTAGCAATGATATGATACTGGAATTAACTTAAGATTAGTTACACATGGAATAGCTCAAACATGTCATTTTGTTTGACAAAACTTGAGGTGTGCTTACTCATATCCTTCATAAAATGCATGCTAATACATAATCAGTTACTCTATCAACTTTATAAGTTTATAAGAGCAATAACTAAAAATCTGTCCCTGATTCTGGAAGTTTGTCCCTCCAATACTATTGGTTTGTCTACATTTCTTATACTAAAAGAGAGGTTCAGTGTGTGTGTATATGGGGTTGGGGGTGAGCTTGTGGTTGTAAAAGCATGATTGCCTGCACCACAGGAAACACAGTTACTAGGAGTGCTTAAGTTACCATGTGAATGACATCTTAATACCGCACTCATATGCTGCTCATTTGTGTATGCTGAGCAACATATCAGCTAGGAAGGGGATCGCTGCACTGACAGGTACAATGTCATCTTTTATGTGGCTGGAGTCCTGTTGTTATACCACTAGAACCAATTTATACGTAGGTGGTTTTTGTTTATAAGTTATGCATATATGTACTCCCTACATATATTACTGTGGATAAAAATGGCACAAGACTACATACAAAGTGGACTTTGTGCCTTTTGACTGTGAATCACAGTATGGGCTTCTACAGCATACCAGCCCTACTCAATTGCAGCCAAGATTTATAAATAACCCTCAAATTTCAGCTGTTTTTAGTGATATAAAGCATATCAGCATTCATTTCTGATAGTTTGTTTGTTTGTGGTCACTCATATCCAAATATAGATGGGTGCATGTATATAGTTCCACCATGAGAATGGTGAGATTTTTCAGTCTGTAAGCAGTGATTCTCGGTTTCCAAGTTACTGCCAATGTTATTCATTCACTTTTAGGACATAGAGAGGCAAATTTATTGCTGTCAGTTTAGTATTGATGTATTAAATTAAAACAGTAGCAACTTTGAAAACGTTTTTATTTCACTTGCACTCTTTATTATTTATCTCTTCTCAGGGGACATACAATTAAGATAAGAAGCAACCATGAACAGAATCTCTATCAATGATTTTATTTCTTTCATATTTCTTTCATAAAGGCTAACTGCAATACTGTGTTAAATTGTATCAGTACTATTACCTGCCATTCAATAATACACTATACTACCTATTGAGAGATGCTGTGGTTAAATTATTTGCATATTGCATGAAAAGCAAAACTACTGCAAAGAATAATTTATTAAGACTGTTTTAAGACATTTACCTACAAATATTAAATCCACTGTTTTCTATTTTCTAAGGTGTGCATCCAAGGTAGGATTTGGAAGTTCACAACTCTGCAAAGTCTAACACCAAGCTGCAAATGTTACAGAACTGTAAGTTGGTATTCAGAAAGTCAGCTCCAAAAGACGCCATCATGAAATACAAGTTATGACCTTCTGTGGGCTTTACTAAAATACGATGCATCTTAACTTAGACTACACATGCTTAGCCTATAAGTGACCTTGACAACCTCACACTATAGTGATTTTGTTTGGAGGAGTGGGTATCTAACCTTATTGGCGTACATCATGATAAGTCAAATTTAATTCTAGAGCATAAACAAGGCATTGTTTTCTAAGTAAACCATAACAGGTTTTATTAGAATAATTAAAAAAAAAATGATCTGGTAATAAGCAGGCAATAAAAACAACTAGTAAAACAAAAATTCTCCTCCTTGACATGATTCTGTATTATTACTAGTCTTCATACCATTGAAGCCATTTTTGGTATCATGTGTCCCAAGGTGTTGATGTTGTTTTTGTACCAGGGATCAGCTTGGCTCAGATATGCTGCCACTTCGCCGAACTCATCCGTGCCATATGTTGTAGGATCCTTGGGAGGAGGAGAGCAGAAACAAAGCAGGGATATTATATTCAAATCCAAACTTAAATACATGCACTATACATTTCAACCAACATTTATGTCTTGGAAGCAAAGAATGAAATAAGGAAACTGAGCAACGCATCCAAAAATAATTTGTAAATTTTACTTACTGTTAACATATTTAAAATATTGCAGAACATTTTTTTCCCTTTAATAGGCTTTATAAACTTAACATGATTAGGCTTGGCTTCACATTCTGTGAGTTATTTTAGTAAAAACTGGAAAACATTGCCTAAGTTACATTTAACAGGTCCCAAAAAGAAAATAAGATGGGAATAATGATCACTGATTTTAAACTTACCTATAAGAAATGTCTCAAATGAAAAGTTGAATGGACTGTCTGAAATTTGCAGTGACTTGTGTTTACTTGTTAGAAATAGCTAAAAGCTTTCATCTCAGACTCAGTAGGATCCTAACACTGGTCTTCAAGCCATTTTTTTTGTATAGAAAAACTACTACCCAGAATAGTGCTGGAAATTCTAATATACACCCAAGTGCCACTAATAAATACAAATATGGATAAGTACTAATAAAAATAGGTAATGCACATAATGACAAACCAGACTTGATATAATTACTTCAAAGAGCACAAAAGCATTTTTTGAAAAGAATGGCAGAGAAATCCACAGCAGGCTCTCCAAATTTAGGCGCAATTTAGCTAGAGTTTGGGTGGCAGAGCTTTGCTTTTCAAAACTTAAGTAACTGGAATGTACGACAATTTAAGAATATAACACTGATAAACCACACATTCTTCTCCGTGTTCTGTTCAGTAAAAACAATGGTGGCACCATGAGCCTGAACTGCATCTGAAACATTATAGTGTTAATGACTGCTTGGTTATCAGCAGATATCACACTAGGAATCTGGTTAATAATATCTCTGAATACCTAAATCAGATTTTTTTTACAAAGGTTTTTTAAAAAGGTACTGCCTGTGAGAAGTATTTGAAATGCACTGTTTATCGATGCTGAACTTAGTTTTATATACTGTTGTGATGACCCAGCAAAGAATCTAGTTCTTACGTACTGTACAGCATGATTTTGTACCAGTGCTATTAATACACATAATATATATATATATATATATATATATATATATATATATATGTTCGATTATTGGCTGGAGTGCGGGGAGTGCCTTCTGTGTGGAGTCTGCATGTCCTCCCCGCAGTTGGGTGGGCGTTCGAAAGACATGCGTAAATGGGCGTGCCTTGGTTGAACGGCGAGCTGGCACCTCCGCGTTCGTCAAAATCTACTGCCAATCATTAGCGGACTGGAGTTCTGCTGTGGTGACCCCTAACTGGGAAAAGCTGAAAGACAACAACATATACATATATATATATATATATATATATATATATATATATATATATATATATAGTTCCCCTTTATAATCTCAAAATACTGAAAACTTGAATTTCGGTATCTCGAGACCATAAAGGTGAAACTTTAAAATAGCGAAAGTACATAAGCATGAATCTGAATATCTCGAATCCGCACTTATGCATATACGCTACATTATGTGACGTGTTTGGCTGGGATGGTGTCCGGAATTTGAGATGAGTGAGTATATGTGAGTGTTTTTGTAAGTTGTACATGTGGGTTAGGCTAGAGAGATGGAAGTATGAGTGTGAGTGTTGGATGTGTTGGTGTGTGTGTGTGTGTGTGTGTGTGTGTGTGTGTGTGTGTGTGTGTGTGGGTGTGTGTGCATGTGTGTCTGTAGAATGTATGAGTATGAGTTTTTTCTTTTCTGTTTGTGTGATCTCGGAGTTGGTATATATAAGTAGGGGGGGTGCAGCCCCCCACATGGGTAGTGCAGGGGGGCTTGCCCCCCTGCTTACATATAGTGTAGGGTTGTGTAGTTTGTGTGGTGTAGGTAGAATGGTGTGCGTGTTGTGGGGTGTATGGTGTGTGTATGTTCGCGATTGTGTGTTTCGTGCTTTTGGGTTTCGAGATTGTGAGCCTTTATAGTTTCAAGATACTAAAATTCGAGATTTCAGTATTTCGAGATTATAAAGGGGAAACATATATATATATATATATATATATATATATATATATATATATATATATATATATATATATATACACACACACACACACACACACACACACATATATATATATATATATATATATATATATATATATTACATACCCACATATATGTATAGAAAGATAAATACACCCATAAACCTGGCTCCAACAGACTAAATTCTATATTACATGATTTATTAACTTTTTGGTACTTTCGGCAGTGACATTCAAAATATCTGAAATACAGTTGCTACTTACATAAAAAGGTACAAAACAATTAAGAAAGAGCCAATTAACAATGAAAACAATTAAATAATATGAAGGGTAGTTAAAGAAAAACAATTAAAACCAAGACTATCAAAAAACAAACAAACCCCCCAGCACATTAACACAGTAAAATGAGTCAGCAGAAGTGCAAAAGAGAAAGCAAGAAAGTTAATAAAAATAAAAATAAAAAAAAAATGATTGCTTGAAAACATATATGGAGTTTGGTCTGTAGAAAAGAGAAGGAGTAATTTCATATAAATAAATGAAGTTTGTGGGAACAATCTGTGCAGAACAATGTTCAGGAGGATGAGGACAGGGGTTCAAGGGAAGGCAGGACTTAAGCAATTTATGTAATGTTGGAGTGAATGAAAATTGTAAAAAAAGAAAACAAAGCATATATACTACATGAAAACAATGGAAATGTTTTGTTTTCTTTTCTATTACTGTATGTACAAATATGTCACCTTTTTAAAAAGTCATATTTAATAAAGATGTTCATAGATTAATACTAAGCTAACTGTCCTTGCAAGCCATCTTAAGCCTAGCCAATTATCCCTTGTTGTAAGACTCAAACCTTGCAACATGTGTTTGTAAGGCAAACACCTTAACCATTAGGCCACCCTCCCCTGAATGCTAAAAATGATATTATGAAACCCCAATGCGATAAATTATCTTTTCATCGAAATGGAAGGAAAAAGCTGTACTGAGTTGCCTCAGAGCACTGACACTGTTGGACTCACTCTATAGTGGGTTGTCTGTGTAACAGCTATTTTCTTCTTCAAGCATACATCTCAACTGTCCAGATTTTCACAGAACATACAGATTTTTGCCACATATTTTTTGACTGTTGGTCATAAAATTTGTGATTTTTTGTCATATCACTGGGATGATCTTAGGACTGAATTCACTAAATTATGACATACATTTGAGTTACAGACTTCATATTCTTCAGAAAAAAAAACATGCATGCTAAGACAAATCCTGTTATTTTAGCAACTTTCTAAGTTTATAAGAGCACTATTTAAAATATTTCACTATTTTTGGGCCTTTCTCACATTATGTCAGGCTTTTAGCAGAATTTTTGCACTAAGATGTTGAGAGGTATGCCTATAAGAGACATGCAAAATCTATACAACCTTAAACATTCAGGTCTGAGATTAGAAGTGCATGTTCTATTCAGTAAGTCTAAATATTTGCTATGCAGTGAAGGCAGAGGAGGTTCCTCACTGACTGACAAACTGGTTTTAATTAGTGTTTCTCCTCAGTGTAAGATGAACAGTTTGTGTATCAGTGAACTAGTTGCTTACACTTTGTCTAGTAATTACTAATGAGCTTAATATAAAGGGTGTGAATAGAATGCTAGGTCAGTATAAGTAAGTGTGTAAACAGGGTGGTGGGTTATAATAAGTAAGTGTGTAAATAGAATGGTGGGTCAGTATAAGTAAGTGTGTAAACAGGGTGGTGGGTTATAATAAGTAAGTGTGTAAATAGGATGGTGGGTTAGTATAAGGAAGTGTGTGAACAGATTGGTGGGTCAGGATAGGTGGGCGAATAAGTTGGTGGGTCACATACCTCTCAACCTCTTAGAACAAGAAATCTGGACAAAACCTTACATAATGGGGGTACAAAAGCCTAAAAATAGTGACAGATTTTAAACATTGCTCTTATAAACTTATAAAGTAGCTAGAATAACAGGGTTTGTGTTAAAATGCATTTTCTAAAGGAAATAAAGTCTGAAACTCAAAGGTATGTCAATTATTTAGTGATTTTATTCCTCAGATCATCCCAGTGATTTGCCAGAAAACCACAAATTTTATTAGAACAGAACAAAAATTTAAGGCAAAAATCTGGACATTCTGCAAAAATCTGTACAGGTGAGATGTATGGGTCAGCATAAGTGTGTGAACTAGGTTGTGGGTTAGTATAAGTAAATGTGTGAATAGAGTGGTGGGTCAGGATAAGTAAGTGTCTGAATAAGATGGTGGGTTAGTATAAGCAAGTCAAAGTCAGAAAAAAAAACTCTGCAAGTAGGACCAGGTGCAAGGCAGGAACTGATACAAGTAGACAAAAATCACCAGCACCAAATACAGTGAAAAGCATCAAATGAGACTAATAAATTAAATACATAAGTACTTTATTAAGGTATAATAAACATCCCAGACTGGTTTCAGCCAACAGGCTTTCCTCAGTGGGAATGAAAGTAGTAACAACTGTGAAGTGACACACACACACACACATATATATATATATATATATATATATATATATATATATATATATATATATATATATAACATTAACCATCCAATAGGATTCTTCCCAAAGTGATCTTCCCAACTGGAACCTGACTGGCTACTCTGCACCCTGGATGTCAAGGCCTTATACAGCAATATACCACACTGGGCTGGATTGGAAGCCCTCAATTTTTGGTTAGACAAAGCCCAACTATATCCGGTAGACTTTAACACACTTTTGGTCTGCATGGCTGAGCATGTTCTTAATAAAAATGTTTTGCATTTTCAGGGAGAATGTTACTGGCAGCTCAAAGGTACTGCTATGGGAGCATCTTTTGCTCCTATATATGCAGACTTGTTTATGGGATACATTAAGGAACATCTCATTTATGACTCCACACATAATCTATATCTAGAGGAACTTGACATTTGGCATAGGTATTTGGACGATTGTTGGTTGGTTTGGCATTCGGATGAGGAATATTTGGTGGAATTTGCATTGTATCTTAACCAGAACAAATGGGGTATTGAATTTACCTTAACTTGCGTCAAGTCTGAGATCAATTTTTTGGATGTTACTATAACTCAGAATCCAGACGACATTTTACAAAGCAAAACATTTTGCAAATATCCCCAGTATAATAACTTACTACATGCACCGAGTATGCACCCCAACCACATTATCCGAAACATACCCAAATCTCAATTCTTCAGGATTCGCAGAATTTGTTCCTCAGAAAATGACTATGAAAAATCCCACCAGGATCTGGTTAACAGGTTTAGAGCTAGGGGTTACAATGAGCCGGACATCCAGGGTGCCCAATAAGTTGCTTCCAACTCAACTAGAACCTCACTTCTTACATATTGTGACAAAACTCATATGGAACAGGATGAATCTATTTGGTTCATCACAACATTTGGATGAAACATCAACTTAATCAGGAATGTTATGTCCAAACATTGGAACATTCTTATTGCTAATGATGAACTTACACCTCTGATTGGTGATGTATGTAAGTATGGATATAGAAGAGGCAAGACACTTGGGTCATTTTTTTTACATTTTAAAAGGGTAAGCTCGGCTGGAGCTATACACCACCAATTAACCATGACAGGTGACAAACTATGGGGTACTTAAACTGTGGTAATTGTTCATCATGTCCATTCATTTTCACATCCAAACAGTTCACCAGCAAAAACACTGACAGGATTTTTGACATGAAATTTTTTGGCAATTGTAATAGTGATTGGGTGGTGTACCTTGCAACATGTACATGTGGATCATTTTATGTTGGACAAACATCATGACCACTTTGTTTATGTATGTCTGAGCATAGTAGTGACATATGAATCAAGAGAGAGACCAATGCTCTTTACAGACATTGCCTACACCACAATTCAGTCAGATTCCAGTTCACTATTATTGACAGAATTCTTGGTGACAGATCCAACAAGCAAGGATGGCATTCAATCCTCACTAAAAAAGAGAAGTATTGGGTCATTAAACTGGGTGCTTTGTTTTCATCCGGTTTGAATGACCATTTATAATATTATGTGTTTTATATCTATTTTTTATAGGTTCATAGGTTCATACTAGGCTATCTGCCCTGGGGCATTTATAAGCATAGCCCGATTGTGTTTGGCTTACGCCACCCCTTGATTTGAGTATACTGTGCCCTTTTTAAAGTTTAGTTTACTGTGCCTCTGTCTAATAGTGACACAGAAGTAATCCCCGGGACAAACCTACGATCCCCCATCCACTCATCAAGATTCTTCTTGAAGAGAGTCAGTGAGGTGCTCTGCCTAACATGAATTGGAATTCTATTCCAGAGTGAAGGGAGCCTCTGGGTTATGAATCTGTCCCTCCAGCATGTTCTATTTATTTCTGTGCTGAGGTTCAAGTCCCTCGAGCGCATGGCTCTAAGGGATTTAGATTTACTGAGGTGGAGCATGTCCATTAATTCTGGGTTGGACATAGCTTTATATGTCAGGCATAGATCGCCTTGAAGTAGGCAGTATGCAACTGAGTAGAGCTGGAGATTTTTTAACCGAGCAGCATATGGCATCTGTTTGAGTCCCTTGATCCTCCTGGTGAGGTACTTTTGGGGTCTTTCTAATTGCTGCAGGTGTCGGGTAAGGTACAGCCCAAAGGGGGCATTGTATTCTATGATGGGCCTGATGAGGGATGAATAAAGGGGCACGATTACCTCTCTTGATCTAGATGTGAATCCTTTCATGATGAGGTGGGCTATGTAGAAGGTCTTTCTAACCACTTTGGCAATGTGGTTGTCAAAGGAGAGATTGTTATCAACTTGGGTCCCCAGATCCCTAATTACTTTCTCTGTACTTAATGGGTTACCACCTATGTGGTAATTTGTGGGCACATCGTTTTTGCCAAAGGGTATGACTATACACTTTTTGGCATTTAGCTTTAGACCATGGCTCTGGCACCAGTTATCCATCTCTGCGAGAGCTTTTTGAAGGATGTTTGTGTCAGCTGGAGAGTCGATTATGGCGCCCAGTTTGCAGTCATCTGAGAACTTGGTGAGCCATAGTCCTCCCACGTTGGCCTGTACCTCAGAAAAGTAAATACCGAACAAGAGAGGTCCCAGGACAGAACCTTGTGGGATGCCACTTGTGACCGGTTTCGAGTCTGACATGGCCCCAGCAACTCTGACTCTGTGGGTTCTGTCTTTGAGCCGGTTTGCGACCCATCTTGTGACATAGGGGTTTATATTTAGGCTGGATAGCTTATCTATGATGCCCAAGTGGGGTATTGTGTCAAATGCCTTTGCGAGGTCCAGATAGGCTGTGTGGACTACCTTCCCCTCATCTATGGCCTTGGTGACTGTTTTGAAGAAGTCAACCAGGTTCAAAAGGCAGGATCTGCCCTTGACGAAGCCAAATTGGGTAGGATCTAGTGTCTGTAGGTCCCCAATGTCTTTGTTTATGAGTTCCATGATGATCCTCTCCATAGCCTTGCAGACTAGGCTAGTCAGGCTTATGGGGCGATAGTTTCCAGGGTCCACAGAGGCGCCACCTTTGTGGAGTGGGACCACTGTTGCTGTACGCCATTCTTTGGGCACATATCCTGTAGTGAGGCTGAGATTGTACAGCAGTTTTACTTGAGGGATTAGTTCTTCTTGGAGTTCATGTAGGACACAACCCGGGACGCCATCTGGTCCCATGGAAGCAGTGTTTTTTGCTTTGGAGAGGGCGACCTTCACCTGAGCATCAGAGATGTTTGGCAAGCTGCACTCTGCTGGGATAGATACTTGCTCTTTTGGGGGGGTGGGTGGAGAAGTTTGCACTGAACCTGTCTGCCAGGATATTGGCAATGTCTGTGGGTTCAGTGTATTTTTTGTCGTTTAGAATCAACTCAGAACAAGTCTGGGAGTTGCAGCCCAGGTTCCTAACATAACTGAAAAAAGCCTTATGATTGTCTTTGGTGTCCTGTGCAATTTTTCTCTCGAAGCTGGCCTTGGAGGATTTTATGAGGGATTGTAATTTTTTGCTAGTACTGATCAGAGATGCCTTCCCTTTTAGGGATTTTGCTCTATCATGTAGTAGCTTCCTCCTTCTGTTGTACAGTTTATTTATGGCTGGGGTCCACCAGACTGGACGCCTGCCTTTGGATGATTGGGTCTTGATTTTGTTTGGGATAGCATGATCCATGCATTCCTGGAGATGTCCGTAGAATGCGTTTATATATGATTTTGCAGTTTGGGCCATAGTTTCCACTAGCTCTGGGGCCTTGAAGGATTCCACTTCAGTTTTGAGAAGTGTGAAGTTCGCTTTTGAAAAGTTTTTCACTGTGGTTTTCTGGGCTGCGGGTGGGGTCGGGATGTGGATATCCAGTGAAATGAATTTATGGTCTGATCTTACCAATGAGGCATATACTTCTGGTATGGAGCATAGAGGCCCCATGATGGTAATGATCAGGTCTAGTATGTTTTCCCCTCTTGTGGGAGTGGTGACTACTTGTTCCATAGCATTTGAGTTTATAAATTCCAGGAACCTTTGGGCTAAGGTGCTGGGGCTTGAGTAATGCTCCCAGTCTATGTTTGGGTAGTTGAAGTCGCCCAATATAATGGTGTTTGGAGAGATCTTCATGTTCTCCAATGTTTTCAGGAAAGCCAAGTGGGATTCCTGACTTTGAGAGGGTGGTCTGTAGGATGCTATAAACTGAAAAGCAGTCTTGCCCACTGTCAGTTGCACATGGATGGTCTCCGATACTTCGTGCAATCCCACTAACCTGGAGGTGCGGATATCCTTGATAAATATGGAAACTCCCCCTCCTTTTGTGGTTCGGTCTGGGTTTTGGGGCCGAAAAGCATGATATGAGGTATAACCTGGTAGTGCTGGGGTGCTCTCTGGAGCCTTGAACCAGGTTTCTGTCACTGCACAGATATCGATGTTCTCCATACTGAGTTTCTTGTTCCTTGTGCTGTCTATGGAGGTGGGTTTGACTTTTGAGCCTTGCCTAAAAAAGGCACTATGGGGGTGGCAAGAGCCTTTGCCAATATCCGAAAGCCCAGGGGTGACAGGTGCAAGCCGTCCCTAGTGAAGCAACGTGGCTTGTCGAGCATGTCATCCCAGGCTGACAGACACTGGATCCTCTTTGAATGACACCAAAATTTTAGCCAATTGTTAAAATCGATCATTTTGTCTTTATACTGTGGCATCATTCTAGGTGAGGGTAAGATGCTGCTCAAGGTCAGGGTCATACCGGCCTGGGCTACATGATCAGAGAGCTCCTCTATGTCTCTTTTCATGTAGTCGAGGGAGGTACGTCTCAGGTCATTCATGCCAGCATGTACAATGACTGAGTCATATTTGTATTTGCTTTGGAGTGACCTGAGTGCTTGCGTTCTGTGGCGGATCCTAGCGCCCGACAGGCAGCTCACTGTGATCTTCTCTTTATTCAGCCTGGTGAGTGGGACGTCAGTGTGTCTGACAATAGAGTCACCTATTACAAGAGTATCAGGTGTGTTATTCAGTCTTAAGGGCTGTGACTGCTTGGCACACTGACTTTGTGTGCTATGTTTTGTACGTGTTTTGTTTTGGGGTAGCGTTTGCTTGGATGTCTGCTTTGGAGGTCTCTGTTGCTTAGGTAGATTTTTATTTAGAGCCTCCGAGTATGTTTTTGTGTTTTTATGTGTTTGGTTCGCTGTTGTGGTGGGACTATGTGATACTGGAATTGTGTTGTGTGAGGTTACCTTCTCCTCCTGACTGGTTACACCAGTTTTGAGATGAGAGAGCTCAGCCTCCAGTTTGGCAATATGGTTGCATCTCTCACATATATTCAAACCTGTTTGGAGGAGCAGAGGGTTGTCCGTGTACATGAGACAGTTGTAACATTGCCTCAAAATTCCCAGATTCACCAGCTGGACTGGAGAGGAAACCATTGACTGACCTTTGGACATGCTAGAGTAATATAGGGAACTGAATTAAAATGGACCAATAGCGGACAAGGTAATCGTAGAGAGTATAAGAGTAAGTAGTGCTTATGGTTTATTAGTGCTAACTTGTAAAATTACTTATTTGGACCACTGAGGGGCCTTAGAATTTGTTACATTATATATTAATAATGTGGTTTTATTGCATAACTTTTCATTCTCTTTTTATTCTCTACACAGGAAACAATTTGAATGTTGGGAAGATCACTTTGGGAAGAATCTTACTGGATGGTTCATGTTATATATATATATATATATATATATATATATATATATATATATATATATATGTGTGTGTGTGTGTATGTGTGTGTGTGTGTGTGTGTGTGTGTCACTTCACAGTTGTTACTACTTTCATTCCCACTGAGGAAAGCCTGTTGGCTGAAACCAGTCTGGGATGTTTATTATACCTTAATAAAGTACTTATGTATTTAATTTATTAGTCTCATTTGATGCTTTTCACTGTATTTGGTGCTGGTGATTTTTGTCTATTAGTATAAGTAAGTGTCTGAATAAGGTGGTGGGTTAGTATAAGTAAGTATCTGAATAAGGTGGTGGGTCAGTATAAGTAAGTGTCTGAATAAGTGGTGGGTTAGTATAAGTAAGTGTCTGAATAAGGTGGGTTAGTATAAGTAAGTGTCTGAATAAGGTGGGTTAGTATAAGTAAGTGTCTGAATAAGGTGGTGGGTCAGTATAAGTAAGTGTCTGAATAAGGTGGGTTAGTATAAGTAAGTGTCTGAATAAGGTGGGTTAGTATAAGTAAGTGTCTGAATAAGGTGGTGGGTCAGTATAAGTAAGTGTCTGAATAAGGTGGGTTAGTATACATAAGTGTCTGAATAAGGTGGTGGGTTAGTATAAGTAAGTGTCTGAATAAGTGGTGGGTTAGTCTAAGTAAGTGTCTGAATAAGGTGGGTTAGTATAAGTAAGTGTCTGAATAAGGTGGTGGGTCAGTATAAGTAAGTGTCTGAATAAGGTGGGTTAGTATACATAAGTGTCTGAATAAGGTGGTGGGTTAGTATAAGTAAGTGTCTGAATAAGTGGTGGGTTAGTCTAAGTAAGTGCCTGAATAAGGTGGGTTAGTATAAGTAAGTGTCTGAATAAGGTGGTGGGTTAGTAGAAGTAAGTGTCTGAACAAAGTGGTGGGTCAGTATAAGTAAGTGTCTGAATAAGTGGTGGGTTAGTATAAGTAAGTGTCTGAATAAGGTGGGTTAGCATAAGTAAGTGTCTGAATAAGGTGGTGGGTTAGTAGAAGTAATTGTCTGAATAAGTTGGTGGGCTACTATAAGTAAGTGTCTGAATAAGGTGGTGGGTCAGTATAAGTAAGTGTCTGAATAAGGTGGTGGGTCAGTATACGTGTCTGAATAAGGTGGTGGGTCAGTATAAGTAAGTGTCTGAATAAGGTGGTGGGTCAGTATAAGTACATGTGTGAATAAAGTTGGTCACCATAAGTAATGTAATGTAATGTGCCCAGGAAATCAATCATCACTAAGTTGCTTTGCTGTGTAAATGCAGGACAAGTTTAGAAAGGAAGTGCATTTAGCCTGGGTTTACTCATCAGTTAGAGGCAGCACCCATGGATATTACAGTAAGTAAAAAGTGTAGGCTTGATGTGAACGTGAGAGATTATATTTCAGAGTTCTTATGGTAGAATACGCTACACAGCTAAAGCCAGTAATTGCAAAAAATGGTCCCCTATACTGAGGTTGAAACTAGGCTTGTGTATGATGAAGACATCATCTTGCTGGGAGCTTAGTGAATGAGCAGTACAGAAGGTGACACATTTTCTTGCTAAGGGTAGGGGGGATGTAGTTCTCCTGTAGCAATATGTGGATAAAGGCACTGTAAAGTGAAGTTGGTCTGTTAATGTTAATAAGTGCTTCCAGTTATCTTGGCTTCCTGCTGAAATGTCAGCACTCATAAGCCTGAGTGCAGACACACTGAAAAAAAGCCCCACAAATGAAGTAGAAGAACAAATAGCAAACATCTCTCTTCTCCTTTAAACCTGTTTTTGCAGGGGTGGGGGTATTGCCCACAGAGCACCCTCAATATTGGAGGGAGGGGGAGCAAGTGCTCCATACCCCCTATAGTTGAATATACCAACTCTCCTATCACCACACCTCAGAGAAAAGGGAATGTATTTCATTTTTTTAACCATTCAGTCTCCATATTACAGGACTCGCTCAAGCGTGTTCCAAAATTTTAAATGGTTACTGGTTATATTTTGTGATATACCTGAATCTCTACAAACTGTTTCTGCCCTCTGCAGATGGTTAACACTAATTTAGGAACTGACTGCAATTTAGAATAAAGCATATCCCACTTTAAGAATTAGAAAATGTATACCATTTGTCATGCAGGCCGCAAGCAATCTGTTTTGTTTTACGTACAAGTTTTGCCTGAATTAGTGCTTTAGCTTTGATCCATTCAATATGATATTTGAAAGACAATATTGAGACTAGTCAGACTCAAGATAACTGAAAAGTCAGAGAAATGAGAGTGCACATACTTAGGTGACAAAGCAGATATTATGGTCAGTCAAGAGCAGTGGTGTGGCTTTTACCAGCCTTTGGTGGGTGCTAAAAACATAGGGCAAGATTCCTAGACATGGAGTATTCTATGCATGTCTATTTTACGGGGCAAGTTCTAGAGAAGGTTTCTATATACATTGTACAATCACTGTGCACAGCTCAGTTATTTCACTCTGCACCAAGTTCACATGCTATGTGCAAACCTGAGAACACAGTTATGAACACCTGTTGAATATTCATTTTACAAAATCTCATGTTTCTAAAAACACTTGGAAAGAAACACAAAACAAAACCTCTTATTTATATTCTACTCATTTGTGTCAGTACTGTTCACATCACCTCCTGCCACAGAAGCCAAAAAAAAAAAAAAAAAAATAGAAGCATCAGCTGTGGTGGCAGAGCTGTTTAAAAATGAACATTTCTTACATTTTGATGTCATTTTGACAGTGGACATACAGTGAGCTTTCTGGTCAGGCAAGCAACTGGCTAATACTGTTGAAGTGGAAGTATTCAGAGCACTTAGACCTTTCCATATTATCTTTAAACTTTTTTTTTTGAGAAAAAAAGAAGATTCCTTGATTTTAAAGTTCCAGTTTTGACCCCATATGGCTTAACCCTGACTTGGACTGGAAGGTTTTAATATTTACTTGTTTACTGTAGTTCTGCTGGTTCATTAACTGCTCTGTTTTGTTTGACTATATTTGTTTCATTTGTGTGTGTGTGTGTGTGTGTGTGTGTGTGTGTGTGTGTGTGTCTGTGTGTCTGTGTGTGTGTGTGTGTGTGTGTGTGTGTGTGTGTGTGTGTGTGTGTGTGTGTGTGTGTGTGTGTGTGTGTGTGTGTGTGTGTGTGTGTGTGTGTGTGTGTCTGTGTGTCTGTGTGTCTGTGTGTCTGTGTGTCTGTGTGTGTGTGTGTGTGTGTGTGTGTGTGTGTGTGTGTGTGTGTGTGTGTGTGTGTGTGTGTGTGTGTGTGTGTGTGTGTCTGTATATGTGTGTGTGTGTGTGTGTGTGTGTGTGTGTGTGTGTGTGTGTGTGTGTGTGTGTCTATGTGTGTGTGTGTGTGTCTATGTGTGTGTGTGTGTGTGTGTGTGTGTGTGTGTGTGTGTGTGTGTGTGTGTGTGTGTGTGTGTGTGTGTCTGTGTGTGTGTGTGTGTGTGTGTGTGTGTGTGTGTGTGTGTGTGTGTGTGTGTGTGTGTGTGTGTGTGTGTGTGTGTGTCTGTGTGTGTGTGTGTTTCTACCTCTCAGTGTTCTTTTATTGTTCCTGGTTGTTTAATTCTCTTTTCTTAATTGATTTTGTACCTTCTGTATAAACTACACTATATCTCTGATCATCTGGATCCTTTAAAGGTCCTCAACTGAGGCACTAGGAAATTTGTAAAAGATCTTCACCTACTGCTTTTTCACTTTTAATTAAATACTGAATTTTGACTGATACAGTCTGCAGTATTTATCTCAAACCCTGATGTAATCTTGAAGTAATAAAGTATCAAAACTGGAAGCAATGAAAATATGCAAGCCTGCCAAGGAAGGAGATTTTATTAAATGAAGACAGAATCTGATTATATTGTGGATAAAATAAATGTTAGTAGAGAATAATGGAAGCTCACTCCACCCTACTTTTAGCTGTTTTTAATACCAAAAGAGAACATAAACTTTTAGGGAAAACAATGCCTTTTGGCTGGCATCTAGAAAAAAATAGGTCTCAGATCCATAAAGAATTCTGAATGCATTACATTCTGAAGCTATGTTACAGAATTACAGTGCCACAAGTCTGGAAGTTTTCAGTCATTTTATCCTAAAATTTTAAATTAATTTTTATGGGCTGTCTATGAGTATTCAAATGTAATAATTTGAAAATCTCAGACAGAGGAACTGATAAACCAACATCATAATGTTCTGAAATGAAATGTAACCATTCTGAATCATCTTGATGTTAAGCTGAAGTTTAAAAAAAAAACTCTCTGAACACCTAAAATGGATGTGGGGGGAGGGGTCTTTTTAACACAACACCCCTGAAGACACAATGCAATCTAAGTTAAAACTTGGAGTTTTTAGTTTGCAGTGTAAACCTGCTAGCTGTGAACTCCTCCATTTTGCTGTATTAGGATCCTGTTATTAACAGTACTACTTGCTATTTTAATGGTGTTACTTCATGAATACAGAAAGAAATATGTTCATCTGTGGTGCTGAAGGTACTTTACCAAATCAGAGGAGAAAATAAGCAAAATATAATGCATTGTTTCTGGTTGTATGAAATGACAGTTACCAGACTCATGAATTTGATAAAAAAAAGGACAATGTGTATTTTATGGGAGAAAAACTGTGCAAAATATCTACATTACAAAACTGTAATTATCTAATAGTTGCATCATAACTCTTGACAGGTTTCTATAGTTTCACACTAAAACATCAACACAGTGTTTCACTGTTGGCAGTGCAAGAAAACAGGTGTTAGGCATTAACTCGTGACACAGAAGATGATTTTGTAAAGTGAGAACCAAATCCTCTGGTGGGGGTTAAATGCAGTTTTGCCCATTCCTGACAATGTAGTTAATGAAGAGCCCTTAAGAAATTACCAGACTATGTTAAGAAATAACATAGCTCCAAGAAGAGCTAAACCCAAACATAAAACTACTGTTCAATCTCAGCCTTATTACAGGATATGTGCCCAAAGAGTGGCGTACAGCAACAGTGGTCCCTCTCCATAAAGGTGGTGCCTCAACGGATCCTGGAAACTATCGCCCCATAAGTCTGACTAGCTTGGTCTGCAAAGCTATGGAAAGGATCATCATGGACCTCATAAATAAAGATATTGGGGACCTACAGACACTGGATCCTACCCAGTTTGGCTTTGTTAAGGGCAGATCCTGCCTCTTAAACCTGGTTGATTTCTTTGAAACAGTCACCAAGGCCATTGACGAGGGGAAGGTGGCCCACACAGCCTACCTGGACCTCGCAAAAGCCTTCGATACAATACCCCACTCGGGCATTATAAATAAGCTCACCAGCTTAAATATAAACCCCTATGTCACTAGATGGATTGCAAACTGGCTCAAGGACAGAACCCACATGGTTAGAATTGCTGGAGCCATGTCAGGCTCCAAACCAGTTACAAGTGGTGTCCCACAAGGCTCAGTCCTGGGACCTCTCTTGTTCGGTATATATTTCTCGGAGGTACAGGCCAACACGGAAGAACTGTGGCTGACCAAGTTCGCAGATGACTGCAAACTGGGAGCCATAATCGACTCTCCAGCCGACACAAGCATCCTCCAAAAGGGCCTCATAGAAACAGACAACTGGTGCCAGAGCCATGGCCTCAAGCTAAATGCCAAAAAGTGTATAGTCATCCCCTTTGGCAAAAACAAAGTGCCCACAAATTACCACATAGGTGGTAATCCATTAAGTACAGAAGAAGTAATTAGGGACCTGGGGACCCAAGTTGATAGCAATTTCTCATTTGACAACCACATGGCCAAAGTGGTTAGAAAAACATTTTATATAGCCCACCTAATCATGAAGGGATTCACATCTAGATCAGGGGAGGTCATCGTGCCTCTTTACTCATCTCTCATCAGGCCCATAACTGAGTACAATGCCCCTTTTGGGATGTACCTTACCAGACACCTGCAGCAACTGGAAAGACCCCAAAAGTACCTAACCAAGAGGATCAAAGTGCTCAAACAGATGCCATATGCTGCCCGGTTAAAGAAACTCCAGCTCTACTCAGTGGCATACCGCCTGTTCAGAGGCTATCTGTGCCTGACGTATAAAGCCATGTCCAACCCAGAATTAATGGACATGCTGCACCTCAGAAAATCCAAATCCCATTGAGCTACACGCTCGAGAGACTTGAACCTCAGCACTGAAATAAATAGGACATGCTGGAGGGACAGATTCATAACCCAGAGGCTCCCTTCACTCTGGAATAAAATCCCAGTCCAGCTTAGGCAGAGTCCCTCATTGACTCTCTTCAAGAGGAATCTTGATGAGTGGATGGGAGATCGTAGGTTTACCCCGGTTATCACTTCTGTGTCACTGTTAGACAGAGGTACAGTATACTAACCTCGAAAAAGGGCATAGCAAAATAAATTTAAAATGGGTGGCGAAAGCCAAACACATTCTGGCTAGGCTTATAAATGCCCTAGGGCAGATAGCCTAGTATGAACCTATGAACCTAAATAACCAGCCTATGTCTTAATTTTTTTCCTTAAACTAAAAAGAGTTGAAGCTATTTTGCAAAATTAAGAAAAGCAACTTCATTTTGTGAGCCTTCAGTGCCTTCACAATGAGTTTTCATAAATAAGCTGAATATCTGCTTGAATCTGGGCAGAACTGCAAATTACAGTCCAGTGGTTCAAAACCGGGAGCCTGTGGATACATTGCTGGTAATATGAAGCCAAAATTTAAGAAAACGTTATACAGCCATTAAATTAAATAAATTATCAGATGCTAACATCAAAGATTCATTAAGCTCAAATATGTTTAACTCAAGTAACTAACAAAGATCAAAAAAGCAATGTCACAAACATGTAGTCAATATTAAAGCATCTTCAGCTTGCAGTACTTAAAACATATGCACCACACCCTTTTAAATCCAGCAACAATGATCAGTTAATAGAGTTGATCTAATTAAGCTTTCTTATAAACACCCAAGGGTAGAGATATCTAATGTGTTAGTTGTAATGCCGTCATATTCTAGTATAATCCATTTCCTACATGATGGCATTTACTGGGAATTGTATTTCAGTAATCAAAGTTTCATTGCTTTATAAGGGTGAAGGACATGAGCAATCATAAATGTTTTACTTCAAAATTGACACAGTATGACAGACCTATGACACAGAGGTTGGGATTTGTGGTTAGATTTTTGACCATGTGGCTCCAAATTTCATGAGCAAGGGGGCTTTATATTCTTGCAATTATGAATTCGGGTCACCGTTTTGGTAAGAATGACCTTCACCGTGACCTCTGTGATACACAGAGGAATCACCGACAATTCCAAGGATGCCATTCTTCTACTGCATATCTCACTTTGTTTCGAAAGTCATAGAGTATAATTCTTCCATTTAAAATCTATTCATTGAATGACTATAGAGAGTTCTAAGGTTCTTCACTAAGAGGAGAGATGGGCTTGTTAAGGAGGCTTTATGCATTACTTTCCAGACCATAACATGTCTCTCCTCTTTGAAACTCTGCAGCCCCAATGATTGGAGGACCACTATAAGTTGAAAAGTGATTAATCTTATAAATAGGTACCAGCATAATGAAACAATGAAGCCACAGTACAAGCGTGGACCGAGGACACAAACTTTATTAGACACTGAATAACACATTTCAAATACTCTACATTAACGTACCAAGTTTGTGTTTTCATTTAGAAACACTTCTTCAGATATGGGCTGATGTAGGCTCTGGCATTTTTACAATCTTCCAATCTCCTATAGCAACCAGAGTTAATAAGAACTTCATTTAGCCATCACATTCTGTTGTTTGATGAAAAAGCTCCACTGTAAACAGAGCCTTCCAAACTTGGTACATTAATGTGGAGTATTTGAAACGTGTTATCCAGTGTCTAATGAAATTCGTGTCCTCAGTCCTCGCTTGTACTGTGGCTTCATTGTTTCATCGTGCTGGTACCTGTTTTAGGTTTAAAGGTTTATTTTGGTACCTTGTTCCTTGTTTTTTGGATTATAATCTTATAAATACCCATTAGTGCTAACAGAAAAAATGACATATTTATCACTCAATGACTACCTTAAGACAACACCATCCCTTAAAAGGAACACTGATGGATACATGCATACATGTAAGTTATAGCCATTGTACTTTTAGAAGGTCAGTAGGTTGCAGGCTTGTAACTTAAGCTGTGAACTCATAACTGTAGTAGATGGTGATATATGATACTGTCTCTTACAAATTCTTATCAAAAACAACATCATGTCTCTGCTTTAATTTACAAAGAAATACTTACTTTGGTAGGTGGAAAATTCTGTGAATCTTGTAGAATGGGTATATAGTAAAACTGAAGATTCAGCTTCAGTGTTAGACAGGGCCTCCGTGTCTCCCTCTTCCTATAGTAAGAAAATATAATTAAAATATCTCTCATACTCACTAATGCATTGAATTGCAATGGGAAAAATATGTGTACATTAATTATGCATATTAATCATGGCCTTATTTTTACTCAGTACTTTTCAAAGAAATGTAAGTGCTGAATTTAATATGTACATTATACTGTTCCATATACATCAGAGTACTGTTCAGAATTAAGGTTAAATCCTGAAGCACAGTGAAAGGCCTACCTGATCCTTGCACAATGGAATCAACAAACCACTATCATACAGACGTCATATCTGCATCACGACAAAGTTTATGTTAAATTTTTTCTAATGGGATATTCTACCGTCTTTACTTTCCTTATCATCATCTGTAAAGAAAGATAAACTGGCAACATCATTATAAATCTTATGAAGGTTGTCAATTATTGGGCCCAGATATGCTATTATGTCCTGTAATGATCACTCTCATTGTTACTCCTACAAGACTGATTCATTAAATAGTACTAAAAACAATTACTCAGTGGCTGTTTTCAAGGGAATGCCTCCCCACCACCACTTGTACAAGAGCTTTTCACCTCTGAAAACACAACCTTTGTGCAAGTACTTCAGAGTTGCCACAGTTTGGAGGAAAAGGCATTTAGCATCCATTTTACAAACTGGTATAAATGAGGTTCAGTCATATAAATGCAGCTCAGAAGCTGCTGTACTCTCCCCACACTTGTTGAGTTTCAAAATACTGAGTATTTTGGTTGCTAACAGTCATCAGCAGTTTTATTCCTTTTTCTTTTAGGTTAATTTTCAGTCAGAAATCAGGGAACTACCCCCACAATAAACTGAAGTACTTATACTCCCAGTGGAGGATATGCCCAGAAGTTATTTGATCAAATAAATAAAACTTCCTGGGCCAGACTATTAACAAACACACTAGAGGACACAATATTCTTGACCTGGTTGTTAAATGTGGCCTCTTCTTGCACTATACCCCTGCAATCTTCTACATCTGTAAAGATGGATTATAAAGCAGTGAATTTTACCTTCAAAATTTCGAACACCCCCCCCCCTCCAAACAAACATCTTGGAATTCAAGGATTTCAAACATCGTAATCTCACCAAAGGCTAAAGATTCAACATTAATTTATAGCAGTATCAGTCCAAAGGTTGCCACAGCAGGTAGCTTTACAAAGGAGTTATACACCCACTTAGATAAATGTGTAAAACTGGCAGTCCCAATGAGATCTAAATGTAATGGGAAATTTGAAAACAAACCATCCTGGTGATCCACCAACATAAATAAACTTTGCAATAAAAGAAAAAAAAAATGTCTTAAAGTATATAGCAAATCAAAAGAACCTTATATCAATGATAATATCAGAAACGTAACAACAAACTCATTTTAGGTTACCATCTGAAGCTAATGACAGTTCAAAGACTTCTTTAAATTTTTTAAGTGCCTCCTGACTGCTCCTTTTCGTTCTATGACCCACTCATTCCCATGTGGCAACAGCTGGCCCATTCATTTCTGGACTCCCAGATATAGCTGCACAGCCAATTCTTTATGTGGTCCAAGTGAAAGCCTATCAGCACATTTGCTCCTCACTGAGGTGATACATGAGTGTAGCGTTGGGCCGTAATTTTAGTGGAATTGTTTCCCACTCTATATAGTGGCTGGTGGCCATTCTAAGTGCCAATGTACTATGGCGACTTCCTGTTGGTGGACCTTTGCAGACCCCCAGACCGTCCCGTTGCTTGTGAGGTACATACCACTCATATTCAGTTCCTGCTGTACCTCATCCTGTTAGAAATGGGCTTACAGGACCGCCTGCATTCACTGCCCCCCCCGTCCTCCTCTTTGTTCTTTTGTCTCTCTGAACTTACATCTATATCCTCCTCTTCTTCTACTCCTCCTTGCACTTGTCACCATACTTTCACTCTCCCTCAATTACATCATCTCTCAAATTTTTCTCACAAATATCTCTCCCACTTCAAGTTCCTATCATGTACTCTTCTATCTTACTTACCATCAGATTCCTCTTTTGTATATATAGTGTACATCTTTATATACTACATATAGCTACCTACAGTGGAGCTCCTGAAGCAATGTGTTATAACCATGGACATTCCAATCTGTTGTTTGTTCTTGTTATTTTTCACTGAGTACACAATACTGTAACTGTAGGAGGATTATTGTTCTACCAGAATTAAAATACAATAATATAGAAATAACATAGACAATGTAACAACTCTTGTCAGAGTTCTTAGCCATGTATATTTTGTTGAAGTACAACCTTTGCAATATTTCATCCACTATAGCATCTTTACAAATCTAAATAAACGTAAGGTATGATGTTTGTTTTATTTAGGTTCACATTGGAATATCAGTTTCTTCAAAATTTTCAGACATTTGCTATTCTTGCTTGACATGATTAAAAAAAACAGCACACAAAATTCAGTACACTACAGTACAGTAACAAAAAAATGGAGAATTTAACCAACATACCTTAGCAAGTAGTAGGCCTTTGCTAGTTTTCCTAATATTCTGTCGTCACCAAGAACTATGACTCTTGCAGTGTATAACCTTTGTTCTTGAAAGTCAAGTAAGTGAGAGCTACCAGAGCGTCTCTGCAATCTCCCAGAATTCTTTGCAACAGTATTCACATTAACAGTCTGCAGAATTGAGCCAGTTTCATTGACAGGTGATTTCATTTTAATTCCACCTCTTCGTTGTAGCCGCAATTCTCCTTTGTCAGAACTGGGGTTAGTAGAAGGTTCTTCAACTACTGGAGGCAGTTCAGATGAAGGCAAGTCCCTTTCAATTCCACTGTCATTTGACATAACTGAAAACCTAGTCTGCTCACCAAGGCTTATGTCCATAATGACATCAGACAGTTCAAAATTTTCTAGTACTTGACTTACAGAATATGGCTCACTACGTGACCTGGGTTTGCAGAAATGTGCAAGCTCACGCCCTATAAACAATTAGTAAAAAAGATGATTTGGCTGTAAGTTTATTCTAATTGCATTATTATTTTTTTGCATTCACTAAAGTTCATTTAATAATATTGAAACATAAATATCTTTTACAACACAACCCAGGTTCAAGAATGAGTCTGACTCCTTGACTTCAAAGTGAAGAAAAAAAGAGCTACAGAGTCAATGGCTACTTTGCCAGTAAGATATACATTAGTATCCCCAGGTGCATGTTGAAGGGTAATCCAGGTGTGTTGTACTCGATGAATGGTCTGATGAGAATCATGTACAGAGGAACAATGATCTCCTTGGACCTGGGGTGTCATGCCATTACTAATAAATTGTGCAGCATAAAATGATTTTCTTTTCGTTTGATATATATATATATATATATATATATATATATATATATATATATATATATATATATATGAGTGTGTGTGTGTGTGTGTGTGTGTGTGAGATGGTAATAAGACTGTGTATGGTTAAAGTTGGTACCTGTTTGGGTAACACAATTTGGGAGAATAAACAGAAGGCTGACTGGTGTGCGAGACTGCTACTACATTAACAAGATATTTCCTGAGTATTGTGCAATCTCAGATTTAGAATAATCATTTAATGAGGGGGGTGTGGGAGGTACAACTTAATATGGGGGATAGAGCGTAGATTTGCCCCTTCAAAAAACAATGTTTTTATGATTTATTTTTGTTGTTTTAGCTTTGCATGTGCAAATGATATTACTCATAGTATGCACTGTTCTGTTTCTTTTTGCCCATTTGAACTTACAAGATTTAAGCATTTGGGCTTGATTTTGTATGTTTCAAGTATTTCTATTTTTGAGGTTCTCAGAATCATACATATATTCTTTTTTCGAGATTCTTGGGTAGAACCCTATATATATATATATATATATATATATATATACATATATATATATATATATATATATATACATATATATATATATATATATATATATATATATATATAAATATATATGTTTATA